>NC_133654.1:51241595-51541595 GCF_009905375.1 Apium graveolens
GACGCATTACTCCACTTTCTTCTTCACAAAGAGAACAGGTGCTCCCCATGGCGACGTACTTGGTCGTATCATTCCTTATCAAATAATTCTTGTAGCTGGCTCGCCAACTCTTTCATTTCTGCTGGTGCTATCCTATACGGATCCTTTGAAACTGGTTCCGTGCCTGGAGCAAGGTTGATCTCGAACTCAATTTGTCGATCTGGTGGTAAGCCTGGTAGTTCGTCGGGAAACACATCGGGGAACTCATTAACTACAGGAATATCTTCCATGCTGGGGCTGCCTCTCTCTGAATCCACTACATATGCTAGGAACGACTCACAACCTTTTCTAAGTAACTTCTTAGCCTGAATAATTGTAAGAAATAGTTGCTCTTGCCTCTGCCCCTTAAATACTACCTTCTCTCCACTCTTCGTCTTTAAATACACTCTCTTGGTCTTACAACTTATCTGAGCGCTATTCTCTCCTAACCAATCCATTCCTAAAATTATATCAAACTCTCCCAGCTTGAAGAGTATCAAGTCGGCTGAGAACTTATATCCCGAAATATCAATCTCACATTTTGGACAAAATTGATTCACAGGAATCTTCTCTTGGTTCGCAATTACCACATTTACTACCTCACTCATAACCGTTTTATCACATTGGAGCTTATCAATAAAAGATTCTGATATGAAAGATCTTGTTGCTCCCGAATCAATCAATACTTTAGCTTTGACATTATTGAATAAAAGTGTACCTGCTATCACCCTCAGAATTCTGAACAACATCTTTCATCTTTAGATCAAATGTCCTTGCTGTTGCTTGCGGGGTTGGTGCGGGTGGTGGAGGTAATGCCAATACCTCAGCTGGCACGCTTGCACTGGTACTTGCCACGTTCATCAGAGCTCTGACTGGTCCTGTTGCCTTACACTCCCTAGCCATGTGTCCAGTCTTCCCACACTTGTAACACGTAACTCCTGGTTTCGGCATCTTGCACTCGTTTGCCAAATGTCCCTTCTGATTGCACCTATAACAGGTCATACTCAGCTTATTGCATACTCCGGGGTGCCTTCTTCCACAGTGCTTGCATTCTAGCCTCTGGAACCTGTTTTCTCCAACTTGCCCTTGGCTTGCCTGATTGTTCCCTTTTGATTCTTGCCTTTTGCCCAAATTTCCCTTCCTTTGAAAATTTCCGCCCTTCTGGAAACCAATCCTCTTTACATTCCGATCTTGCGAACTTCCAGCTTCAGACTTTTCTCCATAAAATGGAACCTTCCTCTTCTTGTTATCCCTCTCTTTCCTTGACTGCATCCCATTATTCTCAATCAGAGCAGCTTTCTGTACTACTCCCGCATAAGTTTCAAGCTCAAACATAGCCACCCTATCTCTGATCCAAGGCTCCAATCCTTGCTGAAATTTCTTTGCTTTTTCTTCCTCAGTGCTAGTATACTTTGTCACAAACCTTGACAACTCAGTGAACTTCTTCTCATATTCCAGTACAGTCATGTTCCCTTGCTTTAACTCAAGAAATTTTAGCTCCATCTGATTCTGCATGTACTTAGGGTAATACTTGTCCAGAAATAACTTCTTAAATCTCTCCCAAGAAACCTGCTGAGTGACTTCCATAGCTTTTACTGATTCCCACCAATAGATGACTTCTCCCTTCAAGAAGTAAGTGGCATACGGCGTCTTCTGATCGTCTCCTAACTGTACCAACTCAAAAGCCCTTTCCATCTCCTTGATCCATGTGTTTGCTATCACTGGATCAGTGGTATCATGAAATACAGGTGGATTCACATTCTAAAAAGCTTTGAAAGTGACAATTTGTCTAGGTGGTACTGGTGGTTCAGGTGGTTGGTGTGGCTCACGGTTATCTTGGTTTTCAATTCGTTGTTGAAGAGTTAGTTGTTGTTGAGCTATAGCATTGGTTTGCTGTTGCAAGGTTTCCAGTAGTCGAAGAATGTTTGGGTCTGTGGTGAAGGTGGTTGTTGGGTTCTTCTTTTTGGGAGGCATGATCCTGAAATAAGAGTTGTGTCATAACAGATATGAATGATAAAATGATTCGAGGGTATCGCATGGCATTCTCATTGACATATGGGGTCAAGTTTCCAAATTAAGCAGATATGATGATAAAAACATAAAATAACAGTTGAGAGCAAATGGAACAATAGCACATAATTATTGAAATTTTTAAAGGTCACAGTACATAGGATTGGGACATAGTGTGATTCTAGGAATAACAGGCTTATTTAAAGGAAAGACGGAAACAACTGGGGATTTCATAGAGTCTGATAGTACAACAACATGAAAGGTAAATGGAAAGAACTAAGGCTCCACTCCATCTGAACGGGGCTTGGTAGTCTTTTCCTCTCGAAGCGTCTTCACAATGCTCTGGAGCTCATCCACCACCATCTGAATGACATACTGGCTGGTACGGTCCCGGTGTGCTGGCATCTCCTCAAGCTTAGTGTTGACGTACTGAACCAAGGTCTCAAGTCTCGCAATCATCTGCTCCTTGGGCTTCCCTTCGTAGTTTCGGTTGTTCGGATACACGTTCTTCAGTCGGTCTATCAGTCGGTCGTACTTGCCCTGAAGCATGTCGAACTCGCCTCAACTCAGCATACACGGAGAAAGCAATAGTGTCGTCCGACCCAGAGGATGACGAGGAATGCGCCCTTTGCTGACAACCAATAAGAGGAGTATTAATAATAATTTACTTAACCTACTCTCTCGCATAATATCTATAACCTACACACAAATCCTATAACCTATTTGGGCTGTCCAGGGACTCTAAACCGTAGCTCTGATACCAAAACCTGTCACACCCCCAACTTAAATACCGAAATAAATATAGCTATTACATCATTTTAATGAAGGATACACAACCAATCCAAGATCTTACAGTTTAGGGTTTGGAATAGCCCATCACTACCAGCTATTACATCTGATTACAAATACCGAATCCTCACAGTTATTATTACTTATTCTACCTGAGCTCGAACATAAGCATCAGCATCACAGGTCTTACGGGCATTCTGCTTGAATCTAACCATAGCTGCTAGCTGTAATATCAGGGTAAAGCAAGAAGTGAGCCAAAAGCTCAACAAGTGCTAACAGTACAACGCAAAATATAAATCGAGATATACCTTTAGGAATGACAATGGAAAGACATAATCCATGATAACGAGAGATAAAACTTATGTGAGTTGGCATCATTTTGCTTGCATCAAAACAATTTTAAAATCATTCTTAATCAAAATCATTTTATGACGCTACGGATTACAGCCGGTGATCAGCCGCGAAGTAATCCCGAACCTCGCTGGGTTCTAAAACATTATTGGGAATCCCTAGGCAACTTTTAAGCCTAATATAAGTGTGGAAAGGACTCGCGTCTCAGTCCAGATCCACCATTCAAAGAAAACATTTATCCCCCTTTGGGACTGAAAAATCCACATTTTAATCATTTTAAAAACTGATGCCGATTTATGACAAAATCTCTTTCGACTGTAATCATTTTTATCAAGGGATTATAGATCAACTTGAAACACTGGAAATATGACACTAAATCTCAGGGCCATGATCCACTAGACTTTACTATATTAGGGTAATTGAGAGGTTTCCATAAACAAGAACTTTGACAAGGAAATTGAGCAAGGCTATTGGATAATATGAAAGAGTAATGCCAAACTAGGCTTAAAGCAATGGTTGTAGACAAGGTATAGGTATTAGAACATCAAGAAGATAAGCATCACTGGTTCCAATAGGATAGAGGTGTTAAAATATAAAGAAAGTGATCATCAGCTCAAGATATAACAGGGTATCAAGCTTTAGGGTAAGGATAGGGTTATCAAACAATCATGAATGAATTTAAGAAATGATTGGCTTTTAGGTATCAAGATAAAGTTTCTATCGAGGTTATTTCAAGAGTTGAATCAAAGCATCAGGGTGCAATATCAAGATTTCTCAGGGATCAATAGCATGATAATCAAAAGGATCAATAAAGTATTATAACAAATCTCTATTTTATCATGGCATTAAACTATCATGAAAGACTTTTGAACTACTTGCAATACGTACTCGAGGGTTCATGGCATCTCTATGTAACTCAAAGATAAACAAAAGATACGCTTGATTTAAATATATCAAAATGACTCAGGATAATTGCATCGATATATATATGAACTGTTTATAGTAAATAAGAAGGTCAAGTTGAATCACTTGCCTTGAGATAGACTGGTCTGGTCTGACTGGTAGGAGCAACAACTGGAGCTTCACTCGACTTTTATGGCAAGTTTTCCCTCGTCTCGAGATCCTACATAAATAATAATAATCCTCATTATAATATATTCTTACCATCTTAACCTATTTACAACCCGAAATTAAACATGGATGGCACTTAGGCCTATACGCACTTAATTCATATCCACCATTATATTTTCAAATGTACACACGTAGCCACATAATCACATATCGTATATTAATACCAAATAACATCATATACACCATAATGCCATACTAGGCTTGGATGATCTCGACTCACCACTTAAGTCACTTGGTCGCTAACTAAACAAAGTCTTCAAATTTGGGCTTCCTAACTCAATGTGCCTTTCCTAAATTATCCAAAACCTATTGACCCTCACTTGTGCCTTTTGCTCTACTGACCTTATACTATCTTACAACTATGGTGGTCGACCTAATACTCACTTCTAAGTGTTCTAAAGCTATGTGGTAAGTGAAAGTGCTCACTGGTGCAAATTTCAGAATGGTAACTAAGGTTTCTTGAGTGCATTAGACACTCTTAAACTACAAGTTTTTCTTCAAAATTTTTACACAAGACTCTCCTGACCTAAGGGCATCTCACAAGCTTGATGTGGCTCAAAGGCCTGGCTTGGGCCTTCTTGGGCCTAAGCTAAAAGTCCAAGGTTCCCCTGTTTTTCTGGGCAGAAAATGCCCTGACTTGAATTAACTTGTGACACATGGTTCTAGCTCATATCCTATGAACTATGGTTGGAAAAACTTCTCTGACATACCCTCTAACTAAGGCCCAATTGGGCCTAATGAGGGCCTACCCATGACATGGCCAAATCTCCCTATTTCTAAGTTGCAACAAAACTGTCCCCTGCTGGACAGATTTTGTTATTCTACTTGTGCACCTAACCAAATGACATGCAAACCTCCAACCAACTCCTAAAACCTATTATATACTCCCCATACTAACTTCTGGTAGCTTGGGCCTCAAAGTGCACATCAATGACATGGTCAAAACTCACTCTAAACCTCAGGGTACTAAACTGATTTTTCTGCAGAAACTATAACTCTCATTTTTCCAAGGCTTTGACTTGACAAACCTATCTAACAACAACTCAAAACTTAAACAAAGACTTATACATGGTATTCTACTGAACTAACTCCCTTTTTCTCAAAATAACCTTGGTGAGATCATCCTTACCTAAGGTGCAACTATGGCAAAACAAAAGAGACTACTCTTTACAAATCACAAACCTTTATGCTCTTGAAGCAACAAGATATATATATATTTTTTTATAATAGATAACCACGAATTATTACCATGCAATAAGAAGTATAAATCAATATTAATACATTATTCCTACTGAAATTAAGGCTCACTAACAACATGAATCTAAATGATCAAAACTTCCAAAAAAATCAAAAGTGATTTACATGCATGCATGCTTTCGGATCTTTCAAGCCAAAGCAACATGATTTCCAAATAAATTTTTATCATAATTCAACATGCAAGCCTAACATGGATTACAACTAAATGATCAACTAGCATGCAAAAGGGTTTTATCAAGCTTTTACTATAAAATTCACGTTGTCATCACAAAATACACAAAAATGTAACAAGGCAACAAAACACCATCCATTCGGCTCCTATCAAGTCATGGCCGAATGGATTAGGGTAAGAACAACATTTCATAAGTGTAACACTCTTATGTCTAGCCATTCTTGACCCTATGATACTATATCTCATGGTGAAAGCCTTAGATTCACAAGAATCAAGGAGGTTCACTTTGAGTTTAACAAAACATCACCATGCAAGGTCAAAACATGGGTTTTTCACTCTAAACTTTTGAAATATATATAAGAATAACATATAGGGAGTAAAATTACTTGGATATAAGATGATTGTTTGAGTGAGAGTTGAAGAAAGAAGGGGATGGGGCTCGGTTTTGGTGGTTGCCGAGAGGGGAGGGGAAAAACCGAGAGGTGAGGGAGGAGGGAGGGAGAAGAGAGTGAAGTGGTGGGGTGAAGTGAGGTGATGATCACTTCTTGGACTTGTTTTTATGCATTGATTTGACTATAATGTGAGTGGGTTTGAGATTTTACAAGAGTAACCCTCCAATATAGTTAGGTAGATTTGCATGCAAGGTTAAAGGGGTAAATTGGTTAGCAAAATGTGAGTTAGTGGGGTTGAGAATGTCTTCTTTGCCCTTTGATTAAATAGAAGAGAGTTTGCATGCAAGGTTATTCATGTAATTTGATAAATATGACAACTAAAATTTATAATGATTTATTTTTATAAAATAAAATACAAGTTCAAAAATTATAAAATTTATACCATAAATTAACTTGTATTTTTAGAGACTTTATAAAATCATTTTCAAAATTTGTGAACAAAATGCCTTTTAAAAGAAGATTTTTCCAAAGCTTAGAATATTCCTTATAAATCAAAAATAAAGAAATTAGATAAACTCTTGCTTTGAAAAATCATATACTACCCAAAGCAAATTTATAATGCAGAAATTTTCACTCACACAAACGTACAATCATTGAATATATTTTCATTTGACTTAATATTATACCAAATTCACAAATAATATTACATAAAATGCCGGTCGTAACATAGCGGATCCCAGACTCTAAAAGCCTTAGGTCACTAGACACAAAGTCCCCTAAGAACTTAATAACTCGAATACCAAATAGCCCACTCGTGATCAATTATGCATAAACACCATAAATTTTTCTTTTCTTTTTTCTTCTATATATTTTTTTCTTTTTTTCTCTCTTTTTTTTGATTTCAAAATTTCTGAGCAAGTGCTTTTCGCTCCATCTTGCTCAACCCTAGACTACTCGCATAACATGCGAGCCGGCTACTAGCCATTTGACGCCTAGCCACAACTAGCAACAAATTCAATTTTTACTCCATTTTTTTCTTTTTCATGCCTTTATCACTAAGAACCTTTTATCAAATTCTAAGCATAAATAATAGATTAACCTCGAAAACACTCAGATCATAACAACACTCTAGTCCTTAAGCATTCTCTAACACTTAGTGAAAATACAAGTGCTTCTAGCAGGCATATCAACCTACACGACTAAACATCACTTTAATGCTATCACTACACTCGCATCAACATCACAAATTAGTCGATCAATCATCGCAAAAGGGATCATGACATATGCATGAGCTACATGATATGACAAACAAATAAAGCTATAAAAAAACTATATGGCAAAAATTATACAACTATATGAACTAACTATCATGAAAATACAGCTATATGACACACACAAAATATTCCTTAACTACCACCCCCAAAATTAAAATCTTCACTGTCCCCAGTGAAGGTAGTAGAAAGGAACACAGGGTATACCTACTCGGAGTCATCATCATCATCACCCTCAGTGGGTGGAGTATCAGGCGGCGGGTATGCAGAGTCCTCACCAAAAACTGGCCACTGCATGTCAGCTCCAAGGCCCCGAAAAGCAGTCCCTAATGCAAGGGTGAGCTCTTGAGAAAACCTGCTCTGTGTCTCGTACATGGCATCCATCCGCCATGAAAGCCTCCTATACTGGGCATCAGCCATCCCAGCACCCTACTGAGCTCTCGAAGAACCAGCCTCATCATGCCTAGACCTAGCCATAGTAGCATCTCGTGCTGGACGCCCTCCTGGAAGACGATAACCCAGCCCATGTTCCTCGGGCTCACCACCGGTCCACTCCTGCATCCCATTCAGAGTCCCCGAATCAATCAGAGCGGTCGGCAACTGCAACTGCTCATGAGACGGCCAGTTCACTCCCACTGCTCGGTAAAGCTTCGTGACCGTGGATGCATAAGGGATGTTCATATGATTAGCTCCCCTCAAAACCTTCAGAATTCCTTGGTAGATAAACTCACCAAGGTCCACATAGTACTCCTCATTAAGAATTCCCCACAACAACTGTTCATAGCGATCGCCGGGAAGTGACGATACTCATTAGTGCCGGTCTTGAAGGTCCAAACTGTGCCCGGCCTACAGAGAGTAGCACAAATCAAATCCAAGTTGAAATCCTCAGCAGTCTTCTCATTCCAGTTCTCCTCCTCGGGCTTCCTCTCTCGCTGCCCAATCACACGGCGAATCGCCGCTGGGTGATAATCAACCGTCAGCCCTCGGACTACAGAAAACCCATTCTTCTCGGCCTTCGCGTTCGCATAGAACTCGCGAACCACGCTCATCGGCAGTGCTTCGGGCGACTCACAAAAAGCTATCCACCCCTTCTCTGCAATCATAGGTAGCAACTCACCATCCCTCCCCGATGGTAAAAACCCTCTCTCCTTCTGAATCAGCTTCCCCAAAAGCCTAGTGTACTCCTCCTCCGCAGCTATGTCATTCAACCGAGGCCTCGCAGCAGTACCCCTCGATGAATCAGTAGTAGGGATTGTGCTGCTGCTATCAATAGTCCGTGCTCTCTTGGATGCCATTGAATCTTGAATAAAAGTGTTTAAGAACTGAGTTTTTGTGTTTGGGAGAGAGTTTGAGTGTAGAAGTTTTGTGGGAGATATGTAGGATAGGTGTATGTATATATAGGGTGTGGATTAGGTTAAAATTAGATTAGGAGTGGGGTTGAGGGATACAATCATGGGGTAATAGGAAAAGAATTCGTGGGTTTATGGGCTGTGATTTATTTTTTTCTCATTTTTTTTCTTCTGATTTTTTAGATTTTTTATGACTTCAAAAAAAAATTCTGGCAGCCGACCCCTGAGCGGTCGCTCAGGAAAGCTGAGCGGGCGCTCAGCTTGCTGAGCGGTCGCTTAGCAGAGCTGAGCGGGCGCTCAGGGGGTCACTGGATTTTTTTTTTCAGTCCCGTTTTTCTGATTTTTTTGTATTTTTGGATAGGTTATTAACTTCTAAGGGTTCCTGTAACAACAAATCATGGGTTGCCTCCCACGCAGCGCTTCTTTTTCGTGATTAGCTTGACGTTGCGTACCTTTCTCAAGTAGTCAATAAAATGGCACTAACCACTTCTCGGTTTGCCATGTCCCCATAGTAGTGCTTCAAACGCTGACCATTAACCTTGAATGCTTGGTCTAGATCATTCTCAAAAATTTCCACCTCTCCGTGTGGAAACACAGTTTTGACAATAAAATGTCCAGACCACCTTGATTTCAACTTCCCAGGAAAAAGTTGGAGACGAGAGTTGAATAAGAGAACTTGTTGCCCCGGCACGAATAACTTAGGATGTAGCTTCCTATCGTGCCACCTCTTCACCTTTTCCTTGTACATTTTTTTATTCTCGTACGCTTGAAGTCGGAATTCATCAAGTTCATTAAGCTGAAGCATTCTATTCTTACCAGCTGCATCTAAATCCAGGTTCAACTTTTTTAACGCCCAGTAGGCCTTATGCTCAAGCTCCGCAGGTAAATGACGTCCCTTACCGTACACCAACTGAAACGGGGACATACCAAGTGGAGTTTTGTATGCTGTTCTGTAAGCCCAAACAGCTTCATCGAGCTTTAAGGACCAGTCCTTCCTTGACGGACAAACAACCTGTTAGTGTATACTGAAAATATTTATTTGAAGTATGTACATTTATTTCTGGCCAGTTTATTTGACAATCATTTGAATGTTTACATGTTGTCTAATATTATATATTGTGAACAATCTAGTATAAAATGGGATACAAAATATTAGATTGTTAAATACGGTTATATAATATAATAAGGTTCACAGCACATGTGGTGTTGGACAATCCACTGGTATGGCTGTAGTATTATTTAGATTAGTTTATATTGACTAATAAATAATACTAGTATACTTTGTGTATATTGAACAGGATCAAATTTAGAATTGTTCCCTTAATACTGATTAAGAAGGAGAACTAAGATTCTATGTTATTATTAATGCTTAGGTTCTTAATCCGAAAATAGTAATTGACACGTGTATATTATTTACATGCTTTGATTTATATATGAAATAATTCTTTTGAATTATATCATTATATTTTGGGTGATGGAATTATATACATGGTGGATATTATTTATTGAAGGAATCCATGTCCTGATAATATTCGGGTTAATGATGTCCCCTTGAAAGCTCAAAAAGATTTAATTATGTGAAACCCTGCATGTGGAATTTATTCTGGCATAATTAAATAAAGGTTGAGTGGATGATCAAGGATAAAAGATATTAATTAAATAAATTATCAGTAATTTATTTAATTAATGGACATATGATATTTTAAACATGGGGAATTTAATAAGCAAATAATATTGGAACCGAATTAATTAAATTACGGTATTAGGAAAGGTAGTGCAAATATTAATTCTTTAGTGGATTGAATTAATATTTAATTACATTGGGCTAGGCTCAAGATATAATTAGAAGGCCCAACCTAATTATCCATGGTCCCTTTTGTAGCCTATATATATTCTTATTCTTTTCTTGCTTGGCAATTGTGTGAAAACATATTGTAGCCACCAAGGAGCAAGAAGAGAGGATAACTTGAGAAGACGGAGGCCACACTTCGCTCAAGGGAATTTGGGAATACAATAGAAGAGCGTGGAATCAACCATTAACAAGGTAATCCTCTTTTCGTAATCTTTATCGTAAAACGTAGTAACACCCTAAGTCCGTGATTCCCAACAATTGGTATCAGAGCCTGGTAATGGGTTCTACGTTTTATGATATAATATCCATGTCGTAATTATATATGCGTGTATATAGTGTTTTGCTTGTATTGGTTTTGATGCAGGTTGTTAATCCACTATTATGGCCATGTATATTTTAATTATGTGTTTGGATCCCACATGGTTTAATCGTGGTTAATTTTTGTTTTGGTTTCCACGTGGTTTAATCGTGGTTGTAATTTACACGAGGGTTGATCGTGTTAGAATAGATTTTACAAAATTAGTTTTGTATTAGATCTATTTTTTTTTTGTAATTGTTCCGGGTATTTTATAATAGTTATGTGCGATCGGAAATCAATTCCGGTAGTTTTTTGTTCCGCTGTGCGATTACAAGGGGCTGCTGTTGATGTTTGGATTCAACAAAATCAAAACAAAACTCACAGAAAAGCAACAGGCGCGCGCGCGCTGGGGCCGCTGCGGCAGCTGGGGCTGCTGGGGCCGCTGCGGCAGCTGGGACTGCTGGGGCTGCTGCGGCAGCGGGGACTGCTGGGGCTGCTGGGGCTGCTGGGGGCGTCGAGGCGCGCTTGGGGCAGATTTTTTTTGAGAGCTGGATTTTTTTTCAAGGGCCATAATAGTGGAAAATTTATTTTAATTTTTTCCATTAAATTTTAATTATTGCTTTAATTTATTGATTATGTGTGTCGTTAATTATGTGTGTAATTCTTTTAAAATTGCATGTTTAACTTAATTAGGACGACATGGACATAAATTTTATTTATTGCTTTAATTAAATGTTATATGTTGCTAAAATTATGTGTGTATTTTGAATGCATGATTAGACATAATTATAACAACATAGGGCCCCATTTAATTTTAAAATTCCTCAATTTTAATAAAAAAAATTCTAAGTGGGAGAGGGAATTAATATGAAATTAAATCCCATGGTCTCCATTATTGGTTGTAGGTAATTTAACATAAAGACGAATATAAATTATATATACGTCACCCATCGTGGCATGTAATTTATGGTGTCTAGAATGTTATAGAAATTACTAGAACAAACTTCTTAAATTAATAAATTTTGAAAGGAATAAATATGGATTTTCTTTATTTCTGATTTGGGGCGATTTTGTCAAAAACGGGTTCATCGAACTTGTAAGGCTGTGGGTTTTAAGCGAGACCGATGTGACTCCTCCACTACCTGAAAATCAAACCATTGATGAATATTGAATTGAAGTATTCTATTCAAGGCAAAATTACGAATATTGGAAGGTATACACGCCACCCATCGTGGCGTACCAAGTTCCATAGATTTCAAATAATTTAAGATTTGATGATGGTATACACTTAGCTATGAAAAATAATATAGTCCACCCCAACGTGGCATATTGTTTAGTAATAGGACCGAAGTAACATTTAAACAAAATTAGGTGGTATACATGTCACACATCGTGGCGTACCAGAAGCTTATGGTGTTTATATGTTAGTGCATTAAATTTTAATAATTGTTAGAGGAATCAATAGATCTTAATAATTAATGCACCCTTATTTATGTGATGTTTTTATGCATGATTCTCAGGATAAAATGGGTTTTAATCCACTATTCACCATACTTAAGGATAACAAACTTACCGGACCTAACTATATTGAATGGAAACGAAATTTGGACATTGTGTTGACTGCTGAGGAGTACAAGTTTTGCACTTATGAACCCAAGCCTGAACAGCCTGATGTTGATGCTCCTGAAGATGAGAAAGAGTATTATAAACGGTGGATTAAGGCTGATGAAATGTCACGATGTTACATTCTGGCAGCAATGTCGGGTGTTTTGCAGCATCAGCATCAGTCTATGGCCACTGCTTCAGATATGCTCTTTAATCTCAAGGAACTTTTTGGAGATCAGAATAGGGCTGTTAGGCAAGTAGCCATGAAGGCTTTAATGAACACTCAGATGGCTGAAGGCACACCTGTAAGGGATCATGTTCTCAAGATGATGTCTCATCTGAATGAGATAGAGATCCTTGGTGCTGAACTTGACGGGGAAACCCAGATTGACATTATCCTTATGAGCTTGTCCAAGAGTTTTGAGCAGTTCCGCTTGAATTACAACATGAACAAGAGGCAGTATAGTCTTGCGGAACTGCTGACAGAACTTCAGGCAGCTGAAGGATTATTTCGGCAGAGTGTTCAAGTGAATGTGGCTGAGAAAGGTTCTTCCTCTAAGCCGAAAGGTATTAAGAAGAAGAAAAAGGCTCAGACACAGAAAGCTGTGAAGGCAGTGGGAGTTCAGGGTGGTGTGAAAAAGCCTAAGGGAAAGTGCTTCAGATGCAAACAGTCAGGTCACTGGAAACAGGATTGTCCTCTTCCTAAGAAGACAAACAATACTGGTATGTCTCTTTCTCTAGTTACAGAAACATTTATAGCGGCTATATCTACGAGCACTTGGTGTGTAGATACAGGAGCCACTGATCATGTTTGTAATTCTATGCAGGGGTTCCAGCTATCCAGAATGCTTAGAGATGGTGAGATATATGTGTTCATGGGAGATGCTACGAAAGTAGCAGTAGTTGCAGTAGGAGTTATTCATTTATCTTTTGGTTCTGATAGGATTTTGGTTTTGAACAATTGTCTTTATGTACCTTCTTTTAGAAGGAATTTAATTTCGATTTCTAAACTTGCTTTGGATGGTTATAATGTTTGTTTGGATCGTAATGTTTCTATTATGATGAATAAACGAATTATATGTTCTGGTACATTGCAAGACAATTTGTATATAATTAATCCTAGTCAACCTGCACTGCAACTGCAATTTAGGAAATTGAACAACACATCTTCTAACTCTACTAAAGGAAGGAACCTTCTAGTTTGAACCAAACATATCTTTGGCACTTGAGATTAGGTCATATTAACTTGAGGAGGATTCAAAGACTGGTAGTAGACGGGCCTTTAAGCTCATTGGCAGTGGAGCCATTTCCAGTTTTTGAATCCTGCTTGGAAGGTAAAATGACTAATAGGCCTTTCAAGGCAAAGAGGAATAGAGCCAAACAAGTATTAGAATTGGTTCACTCTGATTTATGTGGACCCATGAATATCCAAGCAAGAGGTGGTTATGAATATTTCGTCACTTTCATTGATGATTATTCTAGATATGGGTACGTTTATTTGTTGCGCCGTAAGTCTGAGTGCTTTGATAAGTTCAAAGAGTACAAAGCTAAAACGGAGAAGCGACTTAATAAAAGTATCAAGTCACTACGATCAGATCGTGGTGGCGAATACTTGCTTGGAGAATTTAGGGAATATTTATCATAAAATGGGATAGAATCCCAGTTAACTGCACCAGGCACACCCCAGCAGAACGGTGTAGCAGAGAGAAGGAACCGGACTCTTTTAGAGAGTGTTAGATCGATGATGAGTTATTCGGATTTACCCAAGTCGTTTTGGGGACATGCCTTAGAGACAACAGCTTATCTTCTGAACTTAGTACCTTCTAAGTCGGTTCCTAAAACCCCCTTAGAATTATGGACCGGGGATAAACCGAGTCTAAGACATATTCGAATATGGGGTTGTCCAGCACATGTGCTGAACAAGAACGTGACTAAGTTAGAATCTCGTACAGAAGTAAAGTTGTTTGTAGGCTACCCCATGGGAACGAAAGGATATTTATTTTATAGTCCGAAGAATCGGGATGTCATTATTAGCACCAATGCAAGATTCTTGGAGGAGGACTATATAATGAATCACAAACCCATGAGTAGTGTCATTTTAGAGGAACTAGTGGGAGGGACAAATAATACCCATGAAGCTGTAATACAAGTAGAACAACCACACCATAATGTACAACCTGTCACTAATACCGCATCAGTGCCTCGTCGTAGTGGGAGGGTTGTTCCACAGCCTGATAGATTCATGTTTTTGGGAGAGTCTTCAGACTTGGTCCCTGGTGAACATGATGATGATCCCCGTACATACGAAGAGGCAGTACAAGACAAAGATGCAGATCTTTGGCAAAAGGCGATGGAATCTGAGATAGAATCAATGTATTCTAATCAGGTCTGGGAGCTCGTAGAACCACCCAAAGGTATAAAACCTATTGGATGTAAGTGGATCTACAAGAAAAAGAGGGGATTAGATAAAAAGGTGAAAGCCTGGAAAGCAAGACTTGTTGCGAAAGGGTATACTCAGAAAGAAGGTATCGATTATGAGGAAACCTTTTCACCGGTAGTCATGCTTAAGTCAATCCGTATTCTTTTATCTATAGCAGCTCATCTCGATTATGAGATTTGGCAAATGGATGTCAAGACAGCTTTTTTTAATGGAAGTCTTGAAGAAACCATATATATGCAGCAACCAAAAGGATTCATTAAGGAAGGCCAAGAGCATCTGGTATGTAAGCTGAAGAGGTCTATTTATGGACTTAAACAAGCTTCTAGAGACTGGAATATTTGTTTTGATCAGGCAGTCCAGTCATATGGATTTGATCAAAGTCCAAGCGAATCGTGCGTGTATAAGAGAAGTGAAGGTAATGCAGTGGTTTTTCTAGTACTATATGTAGATGATATTTTACTCATTGGAAACAATGTTGAGATGTTGTCATCAGTAAAGGCATGGTTGTTCAAACAAATTGACATGAAGGACTTAGGTGAAGCGGCATACATCCTTGGGATCAAAGTTATAAGGGATCGCAAGAAAAGGATGTTGGCTTTATCTCAAGAGCCTTACATTGATGAGGTATTAGCTCGTTTTAACATGCAGAACTCCAAGAAAGGTTTTTTACCTTTTAAGCATGGAGTTGCTCTATCTAAGAAGCAGTGTCCTTCGACACCTAAGGATATAGAGAGCATGAAAGCAGTTCCTTATGCTTCAGCATGTGGAATCTTAATGTATGCTATGTTATGTACGAGGCCTGACATCTGCTTTGCTGTAGGCATGGTTAGTAGATATCAGTCGAACCCAGGTCAGGAACATTGGAGTGTAGTAAAAACTATACTCAAGTACCTGAGAAGGACTAAGGAGTATATGTTAATTTACAAGGCCTCAGATCTATTTCCTTTGGGATATACTGATTCAGATTTCCAATCAGATAGGGATAAGAGGAAATCAACCTCGGGATATGTTTTTACTTTGGGAGGTGGAGCCGTTATATGGAGGAGTGTAAAGCAGAAATGCATTGCAGACTCCACCATGGAGGCCGAGTACGTGGCGGCCTCTGAGGCTGCCAAGGAGGATGTATGGTTCAGGAACTTCCTTTTGGACTTAGATGTGGTACCTAATTTGCCTAGGAGCTTGACGGTGTATTGTGATAACACTGGTGCTGTGGCAAATTCAAAGGAACCGCGAGACCACAAAGCAGCTAAACATATTGAACGTAAGTATCATCTCATACGAGGAATCGTAAAGCGAGGGGATATAGTCGTGGCTCACATATCATCAGAAGACAACCGAGCAGATCCTTTCACAAAGAGCTTGCCAACCAAGGTTTTTGACAAGCATGTGGAAGCGATAGGAGTCAGATGGATGGACACATAGTTTTTTATGTAATAGTGGATTAAATAAACATTGATGTACACATAGAATATTTTGAGTATAAGTGGGAGATTGTTAGTGTATACTGAAAATATTTATTTGAAGTATGTATATTTATTTCTGGCCAGTTTATTTGAGAATCATTTGAATGTTTACATGTTGTCTAATATTATATATTGTGAACAATCTAGTATCAAATGGGATATAGAATATTAGATTGTTAAATACGGTTATATAATATAATATAATAAGGTTCACAACACAGGTGGTGTTGGACAATCCACTGGTATGGCTGTAGTATTATTTAGATTAGTTTATATTGACTAATAAATAATACTAGTATACTTTGTGTATATTGAACAGGATCAAATTTAGAATTGTTCCCTTAATACTGATTAAGAAGGAGAACTAAGATTCTATGTTATTATTAATGCTTAGGTTCTTAATCCGGAAATAGTAATTGCCACGTGTATATTATTTACATGCTTTGATTTATATATGAAATAATTCTTTTGAATTATATCATTATATTTTGGGTGATAGAATTATATACATGGTGGATATTATTTATTGAAGGAATCCATGTCCTGATAATATTCGGGTTAATGATGTCCCCTTGAAAGCTCAAAAAGATTTAATTATGTGAAACCCTGCAGGTGGAATTTATTCTGGCATAATTAAATAAAGGTTGAGTGGATGATCAAGGATAAAAGATATTAATTAAATAAATTATCAGTAATTTATTTAATTAATGGACATATGATATTTTAAACATGAGGAATTTAATAAGCAAATAATATTGGAACCGAATTAATTAAATTATGATATTAGGAAAGGTAGTGCAAATATTAATTCTTTAGTGGATTGAATTAATATTTAATTATATTGGGCTAGGCTCAAGATGTAATTAGAAGGCCCAACCTAATTATCCATGGTCCCTATTGTAGCCTATATATATTCTTATTCTCTTCTTGCTTGGCAATTGTGTGAAAACATATTGTAGCCACCAAGGAGCAAGAAGAGAGGATAACTTGAGAAGACGGAGGCCACACTTCGCTCAAGGGAATTTGGGAATACAATAGAAGAGCGTGGAATCAACCATTAACAAGGTAATCCTCTTTTTGTAATCTTTATCGTAAAACCTAGTAACACCCTAAGTCCGTGGTTCCCAACACAACCTTCTCTATAATGCGCTTGATCTCTCTGTTAGACACTTCCGCTTGACCATTTGTTTGCGGATGATAGGCAGTAGCAACTCGATGATTCACATTATAACGCTGCATCATAGAAGTGAACTTACTGTTGCAGAAATGCGACCCTTCATCACTTATGATTACCCGAGGTGTTCCAAACCTTGTGAAAATCTGCTTATGAAGAAAATTTAGCACTACCTTTGCATCATTTATTGGTAGAGCTTTGACTTCTACCCATTTTGAGACATAATCGACTGCCAGCAAGATGTACTGATTATTGCAGGACGAGACAAAAGGCCCCATGAAATCGATTCCCCAAACATCAAAGACCTCGACTTCAAGCATCACATTTAACGGTATCTCATCCTTTCTCGTCAAATTTCCCACTCTTTGGCAACGATCACACCTTAAAACAAACTGATGAGCATCGTTAAACAAAGTAGGCCAGAAAAAACCTGCTTGCAGAATACGAGCTGCCGTCTTCTTACCACCATAGTGTCCACCATAAACTGTGGAGTGGCAGTCTCGTAATATCCCCTCCGTCTCACAGAACGGGATACATCTCCTGATGATCTGGTCAGCTCCCTGTCTAAACAAATATGGTTCATCCCACATATACCATTCACCTCATGCAGAAACTTCTTCTTTTGAGCTGAGGTCAAATTAGGAGGCATTATATTGCTGACGAGATAGTTTACAATATCTGCAAACCATGGCTCTTCCTCCTGAACTGCGAACAACTGCTCATCCGGAAAAGATTCATTGATTAATGTCTTATCTTGTGAATTAGACTCGGGATTCTCCAACCTAGAGAGATGGTCAGCTACTTGATTCTCAGTACCTTTTCGATCCTTGATCTCTAACTCAAATTCCTGAAGTAAGAGCACCCAACAAATGAGTCGTGGCTTCGAATCCTTCTTGGAAACAAAATAGCGAATGGCCGCATGATCAGTGAATACTGTCACTTTCGTCCCAAGCAGATAAGATTGAAATTTCTTGAAACCAAATACTATAGCCAAGAGCTCCTTCTCTGTAGTGGTGTAGTTCATTTGGGCCCCATTTAAGGTCTTACTCGCATGAAAGAGATTATTCTTGCGCTGCCCCAGAACTGCACCTACCGCATAATCACTCGCATCACACATCATCTCAAATGGCTCTGTCCAAACTGGTGCTGTAATAACTGGTGCAGTGATCAAACTCTTCTTGAGAGTCTCGAATGCCGCCAAACATTCATCATCAAATTTGAAAGGCACATCTTTCTCAAGCAAATTGCACAACGGCTTAGATATCTTCGAAAAGTCCTTGATGAACCGCCGATAAAAACCCGCATGACCAAGAAAACTACGGATTCCTTTCACAGAAATAGGTGGTGGAAGATTTTTAGTGACTCCCACCTTGGCCTTGTCCACCTCCAGACCCTTGTTAGAGACCTTATGCCCAAGAATAATGCCTTCACGCACCATAAAATGACATTTCTCCCAATTGAGCACCAAATTAGTTTCCACGCACCTTTTGAGTACGGCACGAAGATTATTCAAACATTCATCATACGAGTGTCCAAAGATGGAGAAGTCGTCCATGAACACCTCGACATTATTTCCAATCATGTCAGAGAATATAGCCATCATACATCTCTGAAAAGTGGCCGGGGAGCCACATAACCCAAACGAAACTCTACGAAAAGCAAACGTGCCAAATGGACAAGTGAACGTAGTCTTTTCCTGATCCTCTGGTGCAATACAAATCTGATTATACCCTGAGTAGCCATCTAAGAGATAATAATACTCATGACCAGCCAACCTGTCAAGCATCTGATCAATGAATGGAAGAGGGAAGTGATCCTTCCTCGTGGCTTTGTTCAACTTTCGATAAGCCATGCATACTCTCCATCCTGTAACTGTACGAGTGGGGATGAGCTCATTCTTCTCATTTGCTACCACAGTGATACCTCCTTTCTTAGGCACACATTGTACGGGGCTCACCCAAGAACTGTCAGAAATAGGATAAATGATGCCTGCATCGAGCCATTTCAGAATTTCTTTCTTCACTACCTCCTTCATGATAGGATTAAGTCTGTGCTGCTGTTCAACAGTCGGCTTACTACCTTCCTCTAGCAGAATTTTATGCATACAATATGAAGGGCTGATCCCCTTGATGTCTACTATGGTCCATCCAATAGCTGATTTGAATTCTCTCAAAATCCTTAAGAGCTTGTCTTCCTCACTACCTGAAAGGTCAGATGCAATAATAACAGGTAAAGTAGATGCATCACCTAAAAAAAGCATACCTCAAGTGTTCAGGTAATGGCTTGAGCTCCAAGGTAGGTACTTCCTCTATTGATGGTTTGAGCTTTCCTTCAGCATTCTTGAGGTCAGAAGTACCAAGAGATTCAAACGGCATGTCCAGCTTTCGCTTCCAGGGTGAAGCATTCAGATATTGTAATTGCCCGTTGCCATCTTCATCATCACTGTCAAAATCCCCCACTAAGGCCTTTTCCAATGCATCAGACATTAGCATGCGATCGAGTTCTGAAGTAACCGCAGAATCAATCACATCCACTTTTAAGCACTCCTCATCTTCTATAGGGAATTTCATGGCCTTGAACACGTTGAAGGTCACATCCTGATCTTGTACCCGCATAGTAAGTTCACCTTTCTGCACATCTATCAAGGTACGGCCAGTAGCCAAGAAAGGTCTTCCCAAGATTATGGGAATCTTCTTATCTTTCTCAAAATCCAGAATAACAAAATCTGCAGGAAAGAAGAGCTTATCCACCTTGACTAGCACATCCTCCACTATGCCCCTTGGGTAAGTAATAGAACGATCAGCCAATTGTAGAGACATGTATGTGGGTTTTGGATCAGGCAAATCCAACTTTTTAAAGATCGACAACGGCATCAGATTGATGCTTTCTCCCAAATCACAAAGGCACTTGTCAAAAGTCAACTTGCCAATGGTGCAAGGAATGGTGAAGCTACCTGGATCTTTAAGCTTCGGAGGTAACTTTTGCTGCAGAACAGCGCTGCATTCTTCCGTGAGAGCAACGGTCTCAAGGTCATCCAGTTTCACCTTCCTTGAAAGAATACTCTTCATAAACTTCGCATAACTAGGCATTTGCACCAGAGCCTCAGCGAAAGGTATATTGATGTGAAGTTTCTTGAACACCTCCAGAAACTTACCGAACTGTTTATCCAGCTTTTGTTGCTGCAATCTCTTAGGAAAAGGTGGTGGAGGATAGAGCTGTTTCTCCCCTATATTACCCTCAGGCATAGTGTGTTCAACAGTAGTCTTCCTTGGTTCCGCCGCTTTCTCCTTTTTCTTAGCTTCTTCATCCCTAATTTCAGCTTCTCCTTCTTTTGCCTTTTCAGCATCAGCAACTTTCCCAGACCTTAAGGTAATAGCCTTGACTTGCTCTTTAGCTTCCTTTCTGCCTGGTACTTCCGTGTCACTGGGGAGTGTGCCAGGTTGACGATTTAGCACTGCATTGGCTATTTGACCGATTTGATTTTCCAAGGTCTTGATAGCAACCGCCTGACTCTTGCATAACAACTTAAGTTCATCAAAATCTGCACTAGTAGGTGCAACTGCACTTCCCTGTTGAGGGTATGATTACCTTTGAGCATACTGTTGTGGTTGCTGGAATCCAGGTGGATTAAACTGTTTACTCACACCTTGCTGATATGGTGGCTGAATAGCATTTTGATTATTACCCCAGCTGAAATTTGGATGATTTCTGTTGTTAGGATGATAAGTAGCTGGCACAGGCTGCTGTTGTCGCTGATAATTATTCACATACTGAATAGATTCATTGACAAGAGAACACTAATCCGTAGCATGAGAACCTGCATAAAGCTCACAAACCATATCTATTTGATTAACTCCATATGTAGCTAGAGAATCAACCTTAATCGACAACGCCTGGAGCTGCGCTGCAATAGCAGTGGCTGCATCGACTTCCAGAATACCTGCTACCTTCCCAGGCATCATCCTCTGAGTTGGGTTTTGATGCTCATTTGCAGCCATAGTCTCGATAAGATTATAAGCCTCAGTATAGCTTTTGGCCCATAAGGCGCCTCCAGCTGCTGCATCGAGCATGGGCCGAGATTGGGGCCCCAAACCATTATAGAAACCAGTGATCACCATCCAATCGGGCATTCCATGATGTGGACACTTCCTCAACATTTCCTTGTAACGTTCCCAAGCTTCGCACATAGATTTTGTAGATTGCTGCGCAAACTGAGTTAGAGCACTCCTCATAGCAGCAGTCTTTGCCATCGGATAAAACTTTACCAGAAACTTTTGCGCAAGATCTTGCCAAGTAGTGATGGACCCAGCTGGTTCAGAATATAACCAGTCCTTAGCTTTGTCCCTTAGTGAGAATGGGAAAATCCTCAGCTTGATAGCCTCATCAGTCACTCCATTATACTTGAAAGTGCTGCAGATCTCGATAAAATTCCTTATGTGCATGTTGGGGTCTTCAGTTGCAGCTCCTCCAAAAGAAACAGAATTTTGCACCATCTGAATAGTGCCCGGCTTGATTTCGAAGGTGTTAGCTTGAATAGACGGATGAAGAATGCTTGACTGAATGTCATCAATTTTAGGCCGAGAAAAGTCCATAAGAGCTGGATCAGCCTGAACAATACGATCACCCATGTTTACTGGTTCTTTCTGCTCAGTTCCTGAATCCGAATCTTCAAAATCTATCTTCTCCGGAATATCAAGAACTTCGTCTGTCTCCTCAGCTGTATCTAAAGTCCTCTTGCGAGTACGAGAACGAGTTTGTATAAACGCTCGCGTAAGTACCTGAAACACAACCAGAAATAATAAGTAACAACTACGTCCTAATCACTGAGTCCTAATGACCAATGATGGTAAGTACATAAACTAAACAATTACGCCGAGTCCCCGGCAGCGGCGCCAAAAACTTGTTAGGGCGAAAACACGCGCTAATATTCACGCAAGTATATGCATTCGCAAGTAATATAGAATACTTTCTAGTTCGTTCCCACAGAGACTCAGACTAATTATTGTTTAATTAAACTCACGCACCAACGTATGATTACTTCTCAATGTTAAGACACTAACACTTAAAATTGTTGACTAAATATTAACTACAATTAATTACTTAATTAATCACTTAATTAACACTTCGAATTATCAATATTAAAACACTCATGAGATCACAACTTCATTACTACTTCCTTCAATAGTTATTGTTATTACCTTTAGCATGTGACAGTGATGATATTAATCGAATAACACGAAACTGATAAAAGCCAACTTTCGTTGCAATCATACCATTGTACCAAGCATCCACAATTAAGATAGAAGTTGAATAGTCATCAATTATGTTGAGTTCCTATATATCTACAGAAATTGACAACATAACGATTTAAGCACAAGTTATTCCTTTTGATTACACAGGGAAAAAAAACTGTTAGAGTTACCCACTAATCATGCATATCATACATGAACCTATGCTAGCATGACAAGTTCTAAATCTCAAGATCCACCGTCGTTTCAGAAGATATTAACACCCTATCTTATATGTTCGCGACGCACATAAGACTGCTATGTGCTAAAACGGTCTTCTTCCTTATCTCCTTTGCTCCTTGCTTAATACCACCATCTTCTCCCATGAAAACGTCTCCCAATCTACTTATATAATAGTCCCATAAAACTCAGATTACATAGAAGTTGGAAGCCAAACAGAAGTAGAAGTCTAAAAAATTTTATCTTTTTCCCGACCCTGCGCGGCCGCTCAGCATAGCTGAGCGGGCGCTCAGCTTTCTGCGTGGCCGCTCAGCATAGCTGAGCGGGCGCTCAGGACCCTACTGGAAAAATCCTGAGTTTGCTCCGTTTTTTCGCCGTAATCTGCAATGGTGAACACATGCCAAGGCTTATTCTTGATGATTACTCCTCCGAAATGCAACTAATACCCTGAAATGCATAAACACTAGAAAAATGCATCAAATACACAAAATACTTGATTTCAAGGCACCAATTTAAGCTATTTTAAGACGTTCTAAGTGGTATAACATGCCACTTATCAGAAGGTAAATACTGATCCAAAAAATTTAGCATAAATATCAAAGGTCCCTTTTAATGTCTGTGAAGACATTTCCTTGTGACTCATCAGGTAAATCTGAATCATTGTCAACAAGTTATCGATCTGCACCTTCATTTTAGTGGTAAGAGAGTGTTGGTTGGTTCTGTTTCTGTGTTTATCTTTACGGTCTGGGATAGCAGTTGTGGGTTTTCAACCTCATGACTATCAAATGAAAAGAATGCCATTGGAGGCTGAACCTATATCACAGAACATATGTAAATATAGAGATAAAATGCACTTAAGATCTATAATGAATGAAAATTATGCATTTAATCTTTTGAGAAAAATGATGTACAATAGTGATTTCACAAAGATTTTAATGAAATAAGTAATCACCAATGTAGAAAGAAGTTTGATTTTCTCCTAAAACTGTTCGAGTGCACAAGTATATTTTTATGCCTAAAAAGATAAATGATTTGATAAGACGCAGACTGATGACCTAGCAGTATTAAGAAGAGAAAGAAAAATTTTGTCGTTTAATATGAATGAGTTTTTGTAAAAGCATTGATCACTTAGGGTAAAGTCTAAGCAATTCTCATTCACGTCAAAAGCTCCATAATCTATCTTTATAAGATTATAATCAACAAAATTGTTTATTGATAAATATCCTTAATAAGACTGACTATGCTGCTGATTTCAAATTATAGTGAATCTGTCGGATATAGAAACTCATATAAATTCACTAGAACTTAAAATCTCACAATTATCTGCAACAAAATATTAACAATATATCATTGTCTGATACTTGTCAAGTACTTTAGATACCAATAATTATGTTGCATATTATTTTAATATTAAAATAAGATATCAATGAATTAAATACCAATTATCTATCAAAAAGACATCTGCATTCAATTTCATATATCATACAATTGTTAACTCCTAACAACTGTAATATCTCAAACAATATTGGTTCGATAAATAAAGCAACATTAACAAACATTGTCTTGTTTGCAATCTTAGAAAAATATTCTAAGTTCCATATAATTTGATCCATTGAGTATTGCATCTATTATAAAAGTGTTTAGGAATTTGCAAATAAATATAAAAATTATTCTAACTTGACAACATATGGTTACTTCTACTAATGCAATTAAACATTTTAACCATAGTCGTACTTAAAAAAAATCCACACTTTCTATATTAGTATAAGTGACTAAAGATAAGCATTGATTACTTAGAGGAGTTCTATGTAATGTCACAAATACTAATACTTCACAATTAGTTCATAGTTAAACTCTTAACTAAGTATCATTGACTGACATAAGTCAAGAATTAGCACTCAACTAATCATGCTACAATCATGATTCTGATTTTAGTGAATTCTTGAGATGTAAACATTGTTAAATTCACTAAAACCAAAATCTCATAATTAACTTATAACACATAAGTTACGATCAATATACTAGATATCAATTGTTGACAGATTTAGTTATAATCAATCATGCTGCTTATTTATTTTAAATTAGTTTGAATTATAGAGCAAATAACATGATTGAATTGCTTCAATTTCTATAATCCAAACTACCCAAAATAAATATTAAATAAATAAATACTAAATATCTATGAGGTAGATATTAGCACTTAAATATTCATAATTATCTTTGAATAATCGCCAAAAGGATATATGATTTATATACATGGCAATCACTCTCTGGATAATTAGTAATTTTAAAAATACTTTCTAAGCATATATAATATTGAGAGTTTTATACACATCACTTACAAAATACTTCAACTTTTAATATCAGTGATTTTAGAAATAAGCATTGATTACTTAGAACAAAAATTCTAAATAATATCAATAATACTGAAAGTGCCACAATTATTCATACATGATACAAATAACTATGCTGCATATTATTTTAATGTAATATAAATTATGAGACTGATATAGAATGGAATTGTCTACAGTCATAATTTAAATCAATTAAAATAAAATTCAAACTTAATGTTATAATACTTAACTACCACAAATGTATATGACATTGTAATCATGATAATCAAGATAGTAGCACTAAGTACGAGGTACTAGATTACTGATAAATTCACAAGTCCTTTAAATATTACGATTTAATACTTGTGAAGTTATATTAAGAATTCCTTACAGATGATATTTCCAACTACTATACAATGAATGATATCCCATACTTACAAACCAGTCTTGAAAAATTAACTTTATCAAGTGATTTAATAAATGTTTTTGTCAGTAACTCTTTGACTAAAGTGACATGCTCTCTAAAGTGATGATACCTAGTGTGAAGGTGCCTTGTCATAGAGTGTTCCATAGAGTTTTTGGATTTGAAGTTGTTTCTCATAATAACAGGAAATCAATCTTCTTCCATGAAGTTGATAGCTTTCTAAGATGCTTCTCCTGTCACTTAGGTTGACAGCTTCAGAGATGTTTTTCCTGTCTTTTTTTACAACCTGCGTAATCTATATCTATATAGCTAAACATGTTAAGCACAATATCTTTAGGGTGCTTTACTCCAAGAGTTGATAATCCCTTAAGATATCTAATAATCTTGTTAATAGCTATAAGATTGGATTCTTTAGGATCCACTTGGAACCTTGCACATTGGCATCTCGAGAACATTACATGTTGTCTATTAGCATTTGAGTAAAAGAGTGTGCTTGTCATACCACTACAGCTTGTCATTTTACCTGAGTTTCATTGATCAAGCTTTAGTGGTTTCTGTTGGTAAATAGTCTTGGCATCTTCAGAATCTTCCAAATTTTGTATCCTCATAAGATCCTTAACTTACTTGTATTGCCATCATTCTTTCGGTTTACTTGTGCTCCGAAAAGAATTGTTCTTTTGGCTTGCTTGAGCTCCTAAAAGAATTATCCTAATAGCTTCCTTGAAGTAATTCCAAAAAGAATTGTAACATTTCCAACATGTTCTTCCATACCTACTCTGCAATAACTTAACAAATAATCTTGCATAAGTCTTTGTTAGTAGACCAACATATAACATTATCATTATATCACTGCATATATAAAATAATATGATTGTGCCTAATAATACGAGAGTTATTAATATGATGACTCTACTATTTCATATTTAACTACAACTTCAGTCAGAGTGCCATACCATGTCCCTGACGATTGCTTGAGTAGTACACTAGTTCATACCAACCTGAAGTGAGATTGTGAAGAAGAGATATGCATAGTCCAATAGATCTGCAACTACAAAGTCCATGAATTGTGGTGCATTGACTTCCTCTTTTGACTCACCAACCAGGAGTGCACTTGTACACATCTACTAGAGTCCAATTCCAAGTGTAATGTGCATCAGGTGCCTGATATGTCATAATATCCTCAGGTCTCGTTACTGGTGCTATCTGTCAGATACTGCTTCCTGATAATAACCTAGCATCCAGTTTGACCTTGTCCCTCGTAATAATGCCATTGTCATCTAGTTTGACCTCCGGTTATCCTTGTACCAATTACAATATTATCATTTGGTTTGGATACCAGCTTCCCTACATCTGCTTGCTAACGGATTGAGTTCATCTTGATTTACAATCACCCAATCAATCCGGATCTATCAGAGCTTCTGTAACTTTCTCAATTTCTTCTTCAGATAGAAAACTAGAGAAATAATCATTCATACTCAGTAGCCCTGCTAATCATTACTTCACCATCTGGATGACTTAAGAACTAGACTCTGGGAATAATATTGACATCAAACCCTTTGTCTCAGCAGATATGTTCTTTAGTGTCCTCTAATTTTTAATTTGGTGTTGTGTCTGACTAGTTGATCCTTCTATTGCTCCCTCTAAGCTGTTGTCGGGATTTCCTGAAAATCCTTACCCGTGCTGACTGGCTTCATTGAAGTAATGAATCATCAATACAGTTAATTTTTTCTTTAACCGCTTGGAGCATGGAGTTGTTGAACTGTGTATTTAGACTTTCAATCATCTTCTGTTGATCAACCACAAATGCCCTGTAGGTTGTAAAATCCACTAAGTAGCCATGAAGAATATCCTTACAAGTCTTAGATGCAAATGCCAAGATCTTCAAACAACTAAAAACATTTCATTGTTTGCTCTTGTAGAACATTCTTTCCAAGCACTTTTAGGTTCAAGTGTTTGCTCCTGTTGGCCATTAACTCGTTAGTAGTCTTCATGTATACATCCAGATCAAGGCTTGATCTTACTTGTTGCAAAATGTTTTGACTGTCCAACCCTTTGGTATTTAGAAAGTCCTTATTAGCTTGATATTTCCTTTGTAGCTTTAATCAAGTTCTGGTTCTTCCCTTGTACCACTCCATTATGACACGGAGCTCCCAATGCTGAATATGTCTCAAAATATTTTTGATGTTCCAAATATTAATCAGAACTGCTTCTTGAATTCAGTCCCATTATCTTACCACAAGATCATTTTTTTATAGTTGCTTCCATCTTGATCTTTTGATGTGATCAATCACCATATGTGAAGTTTTGTCTTGAGAATGCACAAACAACAACTTTGTTTCATAAGAGTAGTCAACCATCATCACTAAGGTATATCTTTACTTTGATGTGATGTTGTCTTTGACTTCCCTTTTTGACATGCCTCACATTTATCATCTTCTGAATTCTAGATAAGGCAGTCCTCTCACTAACTCTTTTTACAAAAGAGTTCCTTGAGTTGATGTTCAAGGGTGAGAGCTTCTAATGCCATAGCTAAACTTTTGTCAGATGAAGCTTTACGGTAGAAACCATTGACTTCACCTTTCCTGAGATTTCAGTCTAGCCATGAGCATATCCTTTCCTTAATCTAAGAAGAGCAAGCTTCTCAATCTTCCTGCTTCAGATGAGACACTAATCTTTCTTTAAATTGACATTTTGTCATTTGATGCAGAACTATCTGATAAGAGGATTTGTGCCTTGATTCTCCAGCAAGAAAGATGCTTCAATTGTTATCAGTGACTCCAATGATTAGTTGTTATCAGTGATAGCAATTGTTGAGTCCATGATGACATCCCTTTTCTGCATAGCTTGTCCCGTAATGAAAACCTTTGATGTCATCTCCAAAGATTATTGACAGAATAGCTTTTGTCAATCACATTTGATTATGAGGCTCTGTTTTTGATCAAATGCCTTGAGTATGAATTACCAAGAATATATATGAATCAATTGACATGTTATGTCCTGCACTCACAAATGGACTAACAGTTCTTGGTACCCAACTTATCAGTTTGGGTCCAGATGGATTAGAGATCTTACTATAAATAGAGATAAAAACAGCTGCAACCTTATCATGTTAATTCTTAATTTTGACTGGCCATTTTCTCCATTTTAATACCCTTGAAAATTTTGTCTTTAGTCTAGGAGAAAAATGATTTCAGCCTTACATAAAGAGCACTAGCAGTCTTTGCCCTATTGTAATCCTAAATATGCTTTTTCTACAATTAATGCAAGTACTAAGAGATGCATTTATGGTATTAAAATTAGCAAGCACTGAGTTAAGAATACATAGCATTCATTTAGAAATATTACTCATAAGAATTAAGTAAGACAGACATGATATGGAACAAACAGAATTAAAAAATAAATCACTAATTCTATCTAGTCCAATCTTGTTGGTGTATCTCATCTAGCTATCTCAATCCAAGTATAAACTAAAACATCTTAACAAACAATTTAGATTAAATGGATAAATCACATTGTAATAGGATATAGAAAATAAGCATTAACAAAGGTCTTATATGCTGGAAAACATATATCTCACTAAAGCAATAAATCATGTTTAATAAATAATCAAACACATATATAAGATCATCTAAAGTGGATGCACAAGTTAAACATCAATCCTAGTTACCAGAAAAATATTCTAGTGAAGTAGTTCAGCATTATCTATGTGTGATGCTATCATGCTTTTGCGAGTGTTAAACATTTAAACACTATGATCTTAACATGCATTGACTTTTGAAAACAAAATATTGCAGTGGTTCAAAAATCTGAAACCTGAGATATGTGAGTTGGACCATTTTCAGAGATTGCTATGAAAGCAAGATATTCATTATTCTCGTCATCTGATCCATCCTAACTCTTTCCCATGCACTATAAGTTTTGACTGGATGCTTCCCTAAGAAAACATTCCACCTTTGTCTCAACTCTTCAACTGAATCCCTACTCATCCTTGTTTGTCAAGCTTCTTGTTCTGTTGTAGCAAAACCCCTGATAGTTACTTGACACATATTGCTTGTCAAACCTATAGCTATCAAATCTTGTTTGTGTCCCAACCTCAGTCTGTAACCACCTCTTGAACTAAATCTGTAAGAATCTCTGCTTCAGAATAGATAGGCTTGATCCTTGGGTATAGCTTATGTACTCCTTGTGAATCTGATGCGACTAAACTTCCCTAACAAGTGAAACACTTCCCTGACGTAAATCCCTCAAGTAATTTTACCTGAGCTTCCTTTGATTCATCTATCAGCAACTCTTACATTCTATCCTGAGGTTCCAAGTTTATTACCTGTGACTGAGATGTTTGTTTATCCCCACTATTCTCTCTAACCTCCATAATTCCTGCCTGTATGATCTCATTGATTCCCGGATAAATATAGCATTGGTACAAACCATTGTGTGACTGTATAATCCGGAATCATAGAGTTGCCTTAAAATTTCCGAGAAAAATTGTACCCGTATAAATTTTATTCATTCCCTGCGTTTGAAAACCCAGTGGTATCCTATAGAGTAAGCCTCTAAGGAAGTTCCACAATATCCGTCTGTAGGTCTTGAAATCAGTTCCACCAGAGTAAGAAAACCATTATCTTCAATTTTCGTATTCGGGAATTTTCCGTCTGAATAGCATATGGTCTTCGTTTTCTTCGAAAGATTAAAATCTACTTTAAAAGCCCGGAGGAATCCTGAGTCTACCAATCCTTTGAGTACCCTTAATTTAATATTTAAGAGAAATTTAAATTTCCAATATTTTTAATTTTCATAGAAAATAAATTAATCAAAAATAAATATTTACATAAAATCAAAATTTTAAGAATTTCGAATTTTCTTAAAAATTAAATAAAATGTAAACATTATTTAAGATAAAATTGAATTTAAGAATTTTACATTTTATGGAAAAATAAATAAATCAGAAATAGAAATTATGGCGAAGTCCAAATTATTTAAAATTCAAAAATCTCAAGTATTGATAATTTTTGAAAATTAAAAAATCTGAAAATATGAGAACTTGATTGTTTGGGCTGACATACCGGATCTGATCTGTATATCGATGAACAAGCTCTGATACCAATTGTTAGGTCCCGAACTATCGTAGAAGGGGGGGTTGAATACGATAATCACTAAATTAAAAATTCTTTTGAATATTTAGCGGATAAAAATTTAGTGCGCGGTTAGTGGTTCCGTGTTCTTTGGGTGAATAGTGTTTGGGAATATAAATGAGGAACACAAGATATTCGGGGAAGTATATATTCATATATAAATCCGCGAGGGGTGTTGCTACACTCCGGTAAATAAATTAACCGGCTACAATCTAGGAACAACAGAGTTCCTAGCTTCTACAAAGATCAACAAATTAAATCTTATACAATGATCTAGTTTTTATTTTTCGAAGGATTTAATTACCGGATAACGATTATAATGCCCCTATGAATATGCAAGAGTTAAATCAGGCATTATAACGTTACTCCGGTGAGAAGTTAAACGGATATCATTGTGCTGAGCTTCTCTGTATTCTCTTTGTTTCTTGTTTTCATCACCTCTCGTGAGAGAGAAGATGAACAGAACTTCTTAACAATAATAATTTTGATTGTTATATATTCTGCATCTCTGTATAGACTTTCAATTCATTTGGACAGGCGGCAGCTTTGTGTCCACAAATATCCTTGAATTGTTGTTGTATAATTCACTGGAAAATAAACCAAGTGTTCTATGGCGACTGGAGTATTCTTTGGCTTTTCTTCTATGGCGACCAGCATCTATGTTCATCTATGGCGACCAATTGAGCTTTATGGCAACCACTTGAGCTCTATGGCGACCACTGCAGCTCTATGGCGACCACTGCAGCTCTATGGCGACCACTGGAGCTCTATGGCAATCACTGGAGCTTTATAGCGACCACTGAAGCTCTATGGCGACCATTGGAGCTCAATGGTGACCACTGGAGCTCTATGGCGACCACTGGAGCTCTATGGAGACCACTGAAGCTCTATGGCGACCATTGGAGCTTTATGGCGACCATACTTACACTTCTATGGCGACCAGAGTGAAGAGTCTTTTGCCTTAGAAGATTTTGCTTCTATTTTTCCATTCTTCACTATATCAACACTTTCTTCTGTAATTGAATTAAAATCCCTTCTTGTATACTGATGTTTGGTGCACTGGTCTGGTTCACAAACAACTAGCATTGAGAGAACCTAATTCAATTTGTCATACTGAGGCGGAGAAACGTGCTGGGGATTTGGATAATAAGAATTCTGCTTTGCTGAAGCAGGTGCAAGAGAAAGAAGTTGTTGGAATCTCGTTCGCGACTAAGATCTAAGAGCTCGAGGGTAAGCTGCTCGAGGTGGAGAAGGATCGAGACTCTGAGAAGATGAAGCGTGAAGGTCTGGAGCGCCAAGTTGATGGCATGAACGAGTCTTATAAATTAGTTGTTGAAGAAAATGAGAAGCTAAAGTTGGAAGTGTAGAAGGCGGTAGAAGATATCGCAGTGGCTCTGGGCGATGGTTATGGTCGATGCGTTCATCGCATGGAGGGTGTCGGGATCAATGTCGAGGGGCACGCCTTCGAGGATTAAATCCGTGATTTTGCGGCCTCGCACACTGATGACCAAGCTGGTGGCCCTTGAAGCGGGGTATGCCCCATGATCGTTGTAAACTTTTAAGTTGGATCTGCTATTGTTCTTTGGATTATGTTGGTGGATGATTTCCCTTGTCATTTTTAAAGGATTTTTTAAGTGATTTTTACCCTCGGGTTACTATCGAAGGGGATTATAATTGGCATTAATATTAAGAATAGTAATTGTAGTATTGGAGAATTAGAATTACAATTAGAAAAAGGATAGAGTAATTCTTGTAATTTCTATTTTTCTTTATTTTCTTTTACAGCTGGCAGTTAGTTATAACTAACTTTGCCACCAAATAGTTTGTATATAAGCTGTAGGAAACAATCACATTGTACAGTTCTTAATTTTCTGCAATATACAATCATTTTTCATTCTTCTTCTTCAATATTTAACATGGTATCAGAGCTTGCAAACCTAGCTTTCATGGTGAAATCTGAAAAAGGATGATTACGTACTGATCTCAGGTGTTATCATCTTCGTTTATCATCTTCGTGTCTTCCGTTTTAATCGTTTTTTTTGTTGCTTGTTTTGTAATAGCTTTAACGATTTAGTTCGTAGAAATTGTTGCGTAATATTCGTATATACATACATTCTTCATCTGTGTGTATAGATTCTTCATTATTCTTCTACAAACACCGAGTTCTTAAGTCGAAATTCTACTCGAAATTTTGTCAATTGCTATTTTTTTTCTGATCGTATCTTGATTCTTCTAAAATCACTTTGTTCTTGATTGAATTGCTAAACAGATTTCTTGTTGTGATTTGCTGATTGTTTAGAAGTCAAAACTGTATTCTAGTTTCTGATTATCACTTTCTTCCATTGAGTCAAATCATGAAACAGTCTCATGGCATTACAAGGTAATCAAGATCCGTCTAGTGTTTACTATATTCATTCTTCCGATGCTAATGTTACGCAATTTGTGTCTGCTAAATTCAACGGAGTTGGATTTCATAACTGGAAAAGGTCTATGATCTTAACACTATCTACTAAAAATAAACTTGGATTTGTTGATGGAACAATAGCAAAACCTGAGATCACGGCTGCTGAGTTCAAATACTGGGAACGGTGTAATAATCTAGTGATTTCATGGTTGTTGGCCAATCTTGATGAATCTATAGCTAAGAGTGTGCTGTTTTATCAAACTGCTGAGGAGATATGGAAAGATTTAGCAGACAGATATGGTTATACATCAATGGCTCAAATCTACTCTTTTGAACAACAATTGTTGGAGATCAATCAAGGAACTTATTCTGTTTCAGATTTTTTCACCAAGATTAAGACTCTCTGGGATGGATTGAATGATGCAAATCCATTGCCATACTGTACTTGTGAGTTGTGCACTTGCAATCTATCTCAAAGGCTGGTTCAAAGACAACAAGAACAGAGGGTGTTGCAGTTCATGATGAAGTTATCAGAACAGTTTGCCTTGGTAAGAGGCAATATTTTATTGATGCAACCTTTGCCAAGCATAGCACAAACCTACAGACTATTTGCTCAGGAGGAGAGGCACAAAGAAATCTCTGCTGCTTCTACAGCATCTGACTCAATGGCATTTTATGCTGATAGAAAGAAGTTTAATCCTTCATACCAGATTAACAGAAATGTGGCTTCTAATACAGGTTCAAATGCAAACTGGAAAAAGAATGGTGATCAAGGATTTACAAGAAAACCAGCATATTTTTGTAATCACTGCAAGATACCAGGTCATAGCATGGAAAGGTGTTTCAAATTGAATGGTTATCCACCAGGTTTTCAGGACAGGCAGAATAGAAAGTTTGCTGCTATGACACTTCAGACTCCTCGACAAGATTATTCTGAGAATTCTGCAACTGAAGAAATGAATAGAAACTCTGAAACTGTAACTAAGGAACAGTATAATCATTTGTTGAACTTGATCAATCAGAAGAATAACAATACTACTGGTCCATCTGATTCTGATGATGGTAAACATGCTCTACTTGCAGGTAAATTTTGCTTATTTTCTGCTTTCAATGGTGACTGGATAATTGATAGTGGCTCTACAGATCATATATGTCCAAGTATTGAGAAGTTTACAACATATAAAATTGTTAAGGATACAAATAATTCCATTACAATTCCTGATGGTAAGAGAGTAAAGGTTTTTCACATAGGATCTGTCAAAATAAATGATGAAATTGTTCTGAAGGATGTACTTCATGTACCTGATTTTCAATTTAACTTGATATCAGTGGCCAAATTGAGTAAGGATTTATCTTGTCAAGTGACATTTACTGATGGCAAATGTTTTATTCAGGGCCATTCCTTGAGAAGGCCTCAGATTCTACTTGGTAACTTGTCAAATGGATTGTATACAATGTCTAATCATGGTTCAGTTTCTAGTCTTTCTGTTGTCAAAAGCTGTTGTAATGCTGCCATCTCCAAATCTGTGGAAGAAGCTAAGCTGTGGCATCTCAGAATGGGACATTTGCCTTTCACTCAACTGAAAATACTCATGCCTTCCTTATTTGTAAAAGATTGTTTAGATTCAACAGTTTGTCAAATATGTCATGCAGCTAGACAAACTAGAAAACCTTTTCCGGTCAGTCATGTAAAGTCTAATAGAGCATTTCAGCTATTGCACATTGATGTTTGGGGCCCTTACAGAACTAAGTCTCTTACTGGCTGTAATCAGTTTATCACAATAGTTGATGATTTTTCCAGATTCACATGGGTGCATTTGATCAAATACAAAACTGAGGTATATTCTGTTCTGCAAAGTTTTCTTAACTATGTAGAAAATCATTTTCATACTACTGTTCAGTTTATAAGATCTGACAATGCAATGGAATTATCTGCTGGGAATTGTGCACAATTATATAAAGATAGAGGGATAATTCATCAAACTACTTGTGCTTACACTCCACAACAGAATGGTGTTGTGGAGAGGAAGCATAGACACCTGTTAGAAATATCAAGAGCAATTTTTTTACAAGCTTATTTGCCACCAAAATTCTGGGGGGATGCCATTTTGTGTGCTAGTTATATCATAAATAGAATGCCTTTGCAATCCTTAGAAAATTCTTCACCATACTTCAAATTATACAATTCTGAACCCTCTCTTGATCACATGAAAACATTCGGTTGTTTGTGTTATGTATCAACATGTAAAATTCAGAGAACAAAATTTGATCCTAGGGCAAATGCAACTGTTTTTTTAGGTTATCCTAATAATACTAAGGGATACAAAGTTTTTGATCTTAAAAATAATGTAGTTGTCATTTCCAGAGATGTTACATTTCAGGAAGATATATTTCCTTTTCACATCATCTCAGAAACATCAAAGTCTCAATTTCTAAATAGTATTTTTCTTCCCAAACAGTATACAACTGATGCTGTAGATTTGCATTTCCCATCAGACATTGATCTTAATTCTAGTATTATTGATATGTCTGATGATCATATATCTGATAATCATTCATCTGGAGCTGACACTTCAGTTCACACAGATGATACTGCTAATAATTCTGATGTCAGTATCCCACTCAGGTCATCTAGTAGATGCAAACAAGTACCTACATATCTCAATGATTACTACTGTAATCTTTCTTCTACACCATCTATTTCTTCTCATTGGTGTAATTTAGTCTCAAGTACTCACTTCCCTTATTCTCATTACACTTTTATAGCACAACAATCTGCTATTACTGAGTTATCATGTTATGCTGAAGCATCACAGAATCCACTTTGGATTTCTGCAATGCAGAAAGAAATTGAAGCTTTACAGAAAAATAAAACCTGGGATTTAGTGCCATTGCCAAAAGGTAAGAAACCAATCGGATCAAAGTGGGTATATAAGGTGAAATTACTGGCATATGGTTCCTTAGATAGATGCAAAGCACGGTTGGTGGCCAAGGGATTTAGTCAGAAATTTGGTATAGATTTTAATGAAACATTTTCACCAGTTGTCAAGATGAGTACAGTTAGGTGTATTTTATCTGTAGCAGCTAGTAAAAAATGGAAGATTTATCAACTGGATGTTAACAATGCATTTTTGCATGGTGATTTAGTGGAAGAGGTGTATATGACAGTTCCTGAAGGGATTCCTAATCCACAAGGTTTGGTTTGTAGACTCAGGAAATCTCTATATGGTCTTAGACAAGCTAGTAGACAATGGGCAGCAAAGCTTACATTTGAGTTGATAAATCAGGGATTTGTTCAATCCAAGAGTGACTATAGCTTGTTTATTTATAAAAATGGTGAAGAAATTACTATTTTGGCAGTTTATGTGGATGATATAATCATCACTGGTAGTAATGTACAGCATATTCAGCATATCAAGGAGTATTTGGATACTACATTCACCATTAAAGATCTTGGTATTCTTCACTACTTTCTTGGCATTGAAATCAATTATCTTGATGATGGTATTGTCATGAGTTAACACAAATTTACAAAGGAGCTGCTACAAGAGTGTAATATGGATGTTTCCAAACCAGCTATTACACCATTGCCTTTGAATTTAAAACTTTCTGCTGCAGATGGTGATCTTGTTTCTAATCCTGAGGAGTATAGGTCTATTGTTGGGAAATTGAATTTTCTCACAAATACAAGACCTGATATTAGTTGTACAGTTCAATTGTTAAGTCAATTTATGCAATCTCCAAGGACTTCTCATTTTACAGCCTTGCACCATACATTGAGATACTTATCTGCTACAGCTGGTCAAGGAATCAAGTTACAGAATCCAGATAATTTGATCTTACAAGCCTTCTCAGATTCAGACTGGGCATCATGTCCAGATTCTAGAAGGTCTGTTACTGGATATATCTTACTCTTAGGTGGTTCTCCAATTACATGGAAGTCAAAGAAACAACCTACAGTGTCAAGGTCTAGTTCAGAAGCTGAATATAGAGCTATGGCAGGAGCAGCATCTGAGGTTACTTGGGTTGTTCAGTTGTTGAAGGAACTAGGAGTGGATAGTTTGCAGCCTGTCACTTTATTCTGTGACAATCAATCAGCCTTACACATAGCAAGGAATCCAGTGTTTCATGAACGTACAAAACACATAGAGGTTGATTGTCATTTCACACGAGATAAGGTTCTTGAAGGACTTTTGCAATTGTCTTATTTACCAACCAAGAATCAACTTGCAGATGTGTTAACGAAAATTCTTCCTTCACACCAGATGATTGATTTATGTTCCAAGTTAGGCTTGACTGATTTTCATCTGCAGCCTCACTTGAGGGGGGATATTAAGAATAGTAATTGTAGTATTGGAGAATTAGAATTACAATTAGAAAAAGGATAGAGTAATTCTTGTAATTTCTATTTTTCTTTATTTTCTTTTACAGCTGGCAGTTAGTTATAACTAACTTTGCCACCAAATAGTTTGTATATAAGCTGTAGGAAACAATCACATTGTACAGTTCTTAGTTTTCTGCAATATACAATCATTTTTCATTCTTCTTCTTCAATAATTAACAATTAATTCGATTTATGTCGTTTGATTTTTGGTTTAGCTCTTTATAACATGAGTGATCTTGGAAAATCTGATGGTGGAGTGATTATTTTTATTCCCCGTAAATAGTTAATTTGAACTAGGGACGCGAGTTGTGTAGTTCATATCGAGTCGGTAACCAAGTTTTTCCAAAATATCAATATATATATTTATTTATTTATTTATTTATTTATACGATCCCTTTGACAAGAATCTGCAGGTGTTTACTTGAATTTTAAGGTGAATATGTTATGTTGCCATTCTGACTTGATTTCGTATCTTTGTGAGTCGGAATTTTTGCGGCGTAATTGTTATAGTAGTTGTTCTGATTTTTAATCTCGCCATGAGGTGAAACTTTCTATAATAGTCAAGCCTCTTCTCTTTAATTTCTTTTTTGAATGACTTAGGAGATTCTATACATTACTAAGTATATCATATTACTTGATGTCATGAGGAAGTACAACCATATTACTAATAGTTGTTAACATAAGGTGGCATTTTGAAGCCCATATTTTCATAATTTAATGATCCCTCGATGAGGGCTTCATAACGACCCTCATTGCATCGAGGGTTGATATTTGGTCTGAAAAATATTATCTTAAAGCTTCGAATATTACAAACAAAAGTAAATTATTGATAGAATTTCTTAAGATGAATGTCGTTCCAGGAGTTTTTAATTGGCTGACCATCAATTTGTGCAAGCTCATGAGTTCCTGCATTTACCACTTTCGACACCCTGTATGGACCTTCCCAAGTCGGTTTGAACTTTCTTGATACTCTGGGTTGTGATGTTGCGGAGTCACATAGTACCAGGTCATCGACCCTAAGGTTCTTGGCCTTGACTTTCTTGTTGAAGTACTTGGTCGTCTTCTCATGTTTTGCGATCATTCGGAGTTGGGACTCTTCTCTTGTTTCCTCGAGCAGGTAATTGTGAAAATGCGGGTCCTCGAGAGCTAGTGAAGGGTCGAATATCTCGGCCCGTGGGGAGATTAAGCTTACTTCGACCGGTAGGACAACATCGATGCCATATGCCAAACGGAACGGAGTTTCACTAGTTGCAGTTCGAGGTGTCGTCCTATAGGACCATAGCACATTAGGGAGTTCATAAACCCAACAGCGAGGGATTTCTTCGATCCTTTTCTTTAAGCCTTGTAGGATAGTTCTATTTGTTACTTCTGCGAGCCCATTGGCTTGTGGGTATGCGACCGAGGCTTTAATGTGCTGGATTTTTAGTTCCTCTAGGGCCTTCTCAAATTGAGCACCCATAAATTGTGTGCCATTTTCGGAAATTAGAATCCTTGGGACTCCAAATCGAAACACGACATATTCCATGAAGAATTCAATCATCTCTTTCTCTCTGATTTTGGAAGGGGGCTTCGGCTCGACCTATTTGGTTGTATAATCCACCGCGACTACTACATATTGGCATTGATTTTTGGATCTTAGGAAAGGACCCACGATATCTATCCCTCACTGATAGAAAGGGCATGGAGCGAGTATCGAGTTAAGTTCGGTAGTGGGTCGGCGATTGACATTACCATGCAGCTGGAATGCTTGACACTTCCTAACATACTCCCCACAGTCTTTGCGGATCGTGGGCCAGTATAATCCATGTCTGATGATTTTAAGAGCTAGATTCTTTCCTCCGAGGTGCTCACTGTAGATGCCGGTATGTACCTCGACCATCGCCTGATAAGCTTCATCCGAGCTCAAGTAGCGTAGTAATGGTTTAGATAAGGCTCGTCGATATAACAATGATCCAACAACACAGTAATTTCTTTCCTTAAACATGAGCAAACGGGCTTCATTTTTTTCCTCGGGGAGTTTATTTTTTAATATGTATTCGAGGAATGGTGTTCGCCAGTCAGAGTTGTTTTGTATCTAATTTACAGATAACTCATTGATGGCTGGAGATGTCATGATATCGACATATTTAGGCTCGAGGTTGACGGGGAGGTTGGAGGATGCTAGTTTGGCTAAGGAATCTGCCTACTGATTTTCCTCTCTATCGACATTCGAAAGCTTCCATGAAGGGAATATTTTAAGCAATTCTTATCTCCGTGCAAGGTATAGAGCCATTTTTTCATTGTGTATTTTAAACTCTCCACTTATCTGCTTGGCTACCACCTGTGAATCTCCAAATATATCGATAATCTCTTCCTTGAGATCCGCTGCCAGTTTCAAGCCTGCGATCAACGCCTCGTATTCGGCCACGTTATTTGTAGCTGGAAACTCAAATTTGAGGTCCTACTGGATCTTGAATCTTTCTGGGCTAATTAGGATTATTCCGGATCCTCTTGAGTCGGCAGTGGAAGATCCATCAACGAGCAGTAGCCATGGTCTTCACTGACCTTCATCGAACTTAGGGGCTTTGGCTTTGAATTGACACTATGCTATAAAGTTTGAGAGAACTTGGGCTTTGATCACCATTCGAGGTTTATACTCGATGTAGAACTGGCTCAGCTTGATGGTTCAAGCGATGAGTCTTCCTGTCATGTCAGGTTTATGTAGAATTCTCTTGAGGGGTTGATGTGAGTACTTGAATTTCCCTCGCTTGAAAGTAGTGCCACAACTTTTGGCTGGAGACGACAAAGGCATAGACCAGTTTCTCGACCTGCGGGTATCTTGTTTCTATGTCACGCAACGAGTGGCTAATGTAGTACACCGGGATTTCTTTTCCTTCGTCATGTTTGACCAAGAACGCTATGATGGTCTCATCGGAAGCTGAGAGGTACACACGCATTGGATCGCCAGGTATGGGTCGAGTGAGGATGGGTGGATTTGGTAAGAATATTTTTAATTCATAGACACTTTTATAACAGTCATCGTTCCACTCAAAATGCGAGGATTTAGAGGCTTTCTTCATTATAGAGAAGAATGGGATGCATCTTTTGGGCGACTAGGGAATAAATCTTCGGAGAGCGGCAATACATCCTTTCAGTTTTTGCAAATCCTTGATGGATCTTGGTTTTTCCATTTCCAAATTTGCTTTTTTCTGAGACGGGTCTGCTTCAATACCTCTTTGGGTGACTAAAAATCTGAGGAATATACCTGCGGTGAGTCCGAATGAACATTTAGTTGGGTTTAATCGCATGTTGTTATTTCTTGCATTCTCAAATATTTCGCGGAAGTCGGAAACATGGTTAGAGGAGACTTTTGACTTTGTGATCATCTCATCGACGTAGATTAGATTATTTCTCCCGATCTGTGAGGCGAATATCTTATCAATCATTTGCTGGAATGTAGCTCCCTCGTTAATTAAACCAAAAGGCATTACTCGATACCTGAAGACTCCTCTGTGCGTGATGAATACAGTTTGTTGCCAATCTTGGGAGTCCATATTAATTTAATTGTAACCTGAAAATGCATCCATGAATGATAGGAGTTCATATCCCGTTGTCGCATCAATGAGCTGATTGATGTTCGGGAAAGGATTTTTCCTTTGGACAAGCCCAATTTACATCCGAATAATTTATACACATCCTCCACTTTCCGTTACTCTTCTTGACCATGACCACATTCGAGATCCATGTGGGGAATAGTACTAGTTCGATGAACCCGGCCTCGAGTAACCTGTCTATTTCTTGGTCGATGGCCGCTCTTTTTTCGGTGGAGAATGTTCAGTGTTTCTGCCGCACTGGTATGATATTTTTGTTGATGTAGAGTGAATGTTGAGCGACGATCTCCGGGATCCCAGGCATATATTTGGGGTCCCAAGCGAAGATGTCAAAGAATTCTCTGATGAGGTTCGTGATATTTTGTTTTAATTTCTTGGGGAGATTCTTGCCAATTTTTGTAGTTCTTTCAGGGTTTCCCTCAAATACTTTGACTTATTCAGTTTCTTCGATTGGAGAGCATGAATCGCTCGTGGGTGTGTCAATTAGTACTCTAGGGTCGACGTCGAGAACTTGGTTGACCTCTAGTTCGTCATCCTTCTTGTTCCGTGAAACTGTGGTGAGATAGCATTGCCTCGCTATTTCCTGATCGCCAGTCATCTCTCTTATCCCAAAGTCTGTGGGGAATATCATTTTGAGATGAGAAATCGAGGTGATTGTCCGCAGGGCGGTGATCGTGGTTGTACCCAATATGGCGTTGAAGCTAGAGGAGGCACTGATTACATGAAACTTCACCATTTTCCAAACTTGGCATGGAGGCGAGACGAAAAGAACCGACATGTCAACAATTCCTACCACATGGACCTTGTTACCAGTAAAGCCATACAACATGGTGCGAGAATTTTCCAGCCTTCGATCACCGAGGTCCATTCTTGCGAAAGCATGGTGATATAGAACGTCGACATAACTTCCATTGTCTACAAGAATTTTCTTGACGGTGTTATTACCTACCCTTGTGGTAATGACTAGGGCTTCTTGGTGACCCTCGAGGAGGCCAGGACGGTAATCATCGTCGGAGAAGGATATGACTGGAGAAGGATTTATCCCCAGACTCTTTATAGCCGATGAGTTAATATTAAATACCCCTCTTGCATAGTTTTTACGGGAGTTATTAGAGAGGCCACCTGCCAGTACACCGCCAAAAATGACGTTGATAACACGATCGTCGTCACTTCTATGATCTCGTTGATGCACATCTTCGTGTTGTACATAATGGATAAGTTATCCTCAACGAATCTTGTTTTCAATGAGGTTGCTCAACTGGAAACATTATTCTGTTGTATGGCTTGTGTCCTCATGCTAATCACAATACCAGGAACTTGGAGGTCGGTCGGGTTTTATTGGCCTCGGAGGTCGATAATCCGGTTCAGTTTTCAATAAAGCTAATATGGTTGCTTTTTTAGCATTGAGCTTAGTGAACTCTCTTTCGTTCTTGGGGCGGGGTTTCCATTCTCTTTCGCGTCTGTCGCGTGGTGAAATGTCATTATCTCTTCGAATGTCACTTTCGCTTTGCCTCGGGGGACGGCGATATTCCCAATGTCTGTCATTTCTTGGAGATCGAGGGCTATAGCTTCGGCGGCTTTCGTATCTCGTCGAACATCGCGGAGATTGAATACAACTGATCACCTCCTATAGCATCATGCGATGTTCGATGATTTGGAATGCGGCTTGGAGAGTTTTTGGTCTTTTCTCGAATATTTCTTTTAAAAGGAGGCCATGTCTCGATTTTCCGATGTCTGCTGTGAGGAAATTAACCACCAATTGTTTTATGAGGCCAGGAATTTATGCAATTTCTTCTCAAAAATGAGTGAGGAAGCTTCGGAGACTTTCACTGGATCTTTGATGCATAGTCATAAGAGAAGTGGTAACTTTGATGCCCTTATAACTACTTGAGAAACGAGCTTAAAATTTTGATTTTAAAGTTTTCCAGGAATCAATGGAAGGTCGGGGTAAGTTGTTGTACCATCGGAGTGCATTTCCTTGCAGACAAGTGGAAAAGAATTGGCATCGCGCAATTTCTGAGTGACCAAAGAAAGTCATTCGATCGTCGAAGGTGTTGAGGAATGCTAAGAGACTAGATGGCTTGTCAAAGTGGTCGAGGGCTGGTGTTTTCAATGTTCTATCGATACGCACCTTCTCAACAACTAGTGACAGGGGGCTTTCACTGACGCTCTGAAACCCTGATTGATTGCGCATTAGATTACGCATATGTGCTATTTCTTCTTGCATTTTAGTGAATTTTTCATGAAAGATGAATTATATGGACTCAGTTCTATGGGAGACGTCGACAGATGACGTTGTCGGCGCTCGCGTGGTTGGGAGTACGTCGACTCTGCGGACGGTTCATACTCATATTCGGCATCATCGTCCTCGTCATAATGATGATCTCCTGGCCCCTGATTTTCTATCGTTGTTTGCTGGAGTTTTTGACGTAATCGGTGAATTTCGCGCTGCCGCTCCAGCTTGGCTTTGGAGGAGTCCAGTCTCGCGTTCCAGAAGTTTGAGTTCCTCATCTGAGTAGGATAAATCCTCCGGTTCTTCAATTTTTTGTGTTTTTAACCGCTCTACTTTTTCGAGGTGAAGTCGCATATCGCTGGAGAGTACTTGTTTACCTTTTGACGTCTGAATTCGTAATTGCCAGTCTGATTTGAATTTTCGCTTCTTAGCTTGCAGCTCTGCGTTAGTTGAATTTAGTGGTTGATCGTGAGAGGCTCTTTCCGGCAGAGGAAACAGGCACTTCGGTTGTAATGCCGGTTGTTTGGGCGGCGCTTGGTCGCCGTGGCCTTTAGGAACGGTGGAAATTTCTACCACCCGCTCCTTTACCTGAGTTGGTCGGGCTTCTTTCGGATCAATCTCTTCTACAATCATCTTTTGGTCGGATCTCAAGAATAAAATTCCTTCTAGCACCAAATGATGTACCCGAATATTTACCTAATATATGAGACTATTATTTAAGGAAATTCGCTCTTTATTTAATTGTCCAACCCTTTCAAATAAGGTTGTGATTTTATATTTACCGGGAGTTCCAAAAGGGCTTTTCCTTTACAAATGGGCATATGGGGCCTTGACACAAATGTTACATAATTATTACAATTAAGTGTTCTTGGGCCTTCTTCTTTAGTCCAAGTTCCAACACTTCTTTATGAAACTCTTTCTAGATTTAAATTCTATTATCGTTTTTCTGTAATGCTACGTGAGCTTTTTCATTATTTAGGTAAAAAATACTAATTATATGGCGACCTCCCTCATAGCAAGGTATGTTTCTGAGGTGGCGCCTCCACTATTTGTGAGTTCTATGAGAAGGCATTGCATAATAAAAGTGCCGGACACAATCCATGAAGATGAGATGGAGTTCTCTTCGTATGGTGATTCCTTCTCTGTCTTTGTGAAAAGATCATCGCGGCCTTCATCCTCTGCTGCTGCTCTAGTTTCAAATTTTACAAACAAATCCTGAGTTTCTTAGTTAATGATCAGCTATTTCGTTATTTATGTAATGTTTAATATAATTTTCATTTCTGTACGAAAAACCAATTGTTAAGTCTGCATTCAAGTTTTACTAGTTTGGCAGCCTCAAATTTCTTCATCTAATATATAACAAAACATTACCTGCAGATTTTATCTCTTCCTAATTAGCTAAAAGAAGCACTTGTGTAACCAGATTCGAACTCCAAGTCTTTACTAGAAAAAGATGACATACAGGTATATATATATATGTTGACAACATTGCTCGGAAGTTAACTTAAATGTAATGGAGATAAGTGAGCGCGAGATATGCAGCCATCACCGGCAGAATTTTATTATTTTCACGCTTCAAAACCAACATCTACACCTTCGAATCTAGGACAACTCAACTCGGATTTCTTGTCTTCAATATAGACAAAAAAGGACATGTACTTGTATATATTTTTCTTATTTAAACCATAGAATGGGTACATGTATATAGATTAAAGTGGAGATTCAAGGTCCTTGATAGGTACACGAGAATTCTTCACACTTTCGTCAGTTTCAACAACACTCAGCGCATGCAACACTTCGGGATAAAGTAGTATCCTATTCTCTGCATACACCTGCCCTTTCCACTTTCTCATCGCCAACTGTTCCCCCAGCTCTACAGCCGCTGCCACGGTCTCTTCCACAGTATCATAGGCCGCATCAATAATTCCCTTCTCCACTGCCATCTTGGCTGGAAACTTCTCGGCCTTCAGAATAAGGTCACGCCAAACAGCTGGACTTGAAACTTTGGCCCTTATGGTGGCCCTGACATAAGGGGTAGTAGGCACTATCTGATTATCGTTATAATCTAGGTACAAATACCCACTGTCCTTGCTCATGAATCTATAATCATGCATGAGGGTGAGAATGACACCAGAACAAGTGGCACTGCCATTCAGAGCGGCAATGGTTGGCAGAGGGAGAGACATGAAATCAGTAAAAAGAGATCTTATTTTGGAAATCAATAACAAGAAATTTTGTTTACTTGATATAGAGAATTCCAGGTCGCCCCCATTACAGAAAGTCGTGCCTTCACCTGTCGTGATAAGGGCTGCAGAAGAGGAAGGTGTGGCTGTGATTTCACATCGAATGCGTTGAAGAGCAGCGGAGATGGATTCTATGAGAGATAGGGTGAGACGGTGTTCATCATTTCCAGTAAGTGTAAGAATGTAAACGCTTCCGCGTTTCTCTAAGGTGCACATTCTTGATGCCCCTTCTCTAGGTTCTAATTATCAAATTGATGAAGGCTCTTCATTGAATGTGATGGTATATATACTGTGCAGTAAAATTCTTGAAGAAATGGTTTAATATACCAGCAGCCTCTTTGATGTTCACAGAAACATACTCAAGAAAATCTGTTTTTACTGCACTGTATACATGGCGCTGTGTCAAAAAGTCTATACCAGCAGCATCAAGATGCTGACAAAACTAAAAATCTGATTTTACACGTGGGCTGCAATTACTTAAATTATTGTGTTTTAGGACACCAATGTATACTTAAAAGGTCACCTGTTCTGAGTCTTAAAATTCAGCCGCCCAAGTCTGATAGAAGTCAATTAAACAGGGCCAGAACTATCTGTGTAAGCAGAAATTTTTAAGTCTAAAAGATTCTGCTCTCAGAAAATAGGGGACCGGAAACTGTGCAATAATATTGAAGGAAACATTAGCTTCTAGACCATTCTATTCTAAAAATTATATATATATATATATATATATTGCTACTCCAATAGAAACCAATTTAGAATGGAAACTAGAAATTAAATAATTTTCTTTTTAAAATTAATTCGAAATATAACATATATGTTATGCAAATCGATCGTTGAGAGATATAGAAAAATATAATTAAATCGGATTTTTTTTAAAAATACGGTTTGACGGGAAATATCAAATTAAAAAGAAAGGGGAAAAGCTAAAATTGAGTATGGAAGGGTGCAGGGTAGTTGGATGATGTGATTTAGGGATAGATCTAATGACTTAAATTAGTTCTAAATTTCTATTTTAATTTTAATTTATATTTAATCATTCTTATATATAGTCAATTAATGTGAAAATTACTATATAATCAAATGCAACTCTTTTGACAGCAGGTTTTGCGCCAAAGAACAAACTAATGCATTTATTATAACATTTATTATAAAAATATTGTACTTGCTTTTGGGTTGAATTTGAATTTTTTTAAAATTGCATTTAAGTTGTAAACTCATATTTTCATGATAAATTTTTAAGTATTGTATACTTGTAAATTTTTTAATAAAAAGGTATTTACATGCAAACAAAATGAATACCTTTATTTCATTAATTAGTAAAATGAATTTGTCAAACTTTATTATAAACAAAATAAAAAAGCCGTACTCATGCAGGTTAAATGTTATCAAATATATGTATTTTAACTAAACTTGTCAAATTAATTCATTTTTGTTCTAAAATCAACTTTTTACTTTAAATTTAGAGTGAAAACAAAATATTATAACTTAGAACTGACCCAGAATGTGTCACAGTCATGCATGATACATGACCGCAACCAGAGTTGTTTGAAACACGTTGTTATTTTATGTTGCGCCCACTAAACCGGAACTAAAGTTGCTTCACTTGCAGAAATTTATCGTGTAATCACGATACTAAGATCTATGATATCTGCGATTCAAATTTGTGTAAAGGCGAGGAAATTAGGGTTACTTCTTTTCTTTTTGTCTATCATATTTGTAACTGTTAACGCACATCTAGTACACAGCATATATAAAAAATGGATTTAATGCTTAGATGAGTACAAGTAAATTTTTAATATGAATGCACTCCCTTAAATGCGTATTTAAAAATATTTTTCTCAAAAAAAATAGAAAGGGATACACAATCTTCACTAACATTACTCAAAAAAAATAGGAAGGAATACATAACATTCACTGACATTGAGATCGATATAACATGTTCCACAACTCCAATCTCTCTTAATGTTTAATAAGAATAATTTGATTTTAAAATTTAATAAAAAAATGTACACGTATAAATGGACACTTACCATATCAGCTCCAAAAAAATTAGGATGAACATGATATTTACCAATCAATAATATTAAAAATACCAATTTGATATCAAAATGGATCTCAACTCTCCAATATTATACATTATATATTTATTAGTTACAAATCAATTAATAGTAGCAGACATCCTGCATTTATATTAATTTTACCAATCATATAAATTTCACGAACCATATTATTTCAAATTATTCAGTCAAGAATGTCACATTATTTGGAGTTTAATACAAAATTTAGCAGATCTAGCACCACTCAGTCAAGAAGAGTGTTTATGCCTTTTTTGATTGAGATTCTTTTATCGGTTACGGTGAGCTGAATTGGCACTCCGCGACGAAGTCTAATAAGGCATGTGCTTTCATCGCGGCGCGAGGTGTAAATTCAATTTTGAATGGCTCAATTCAATGGTCCAGGCTGCCAGTCTACCTGTCATATCTAATTTGTGTAGTCACCGCTTTAGAGATTGATTTGTCATGACTTGTATAGGACGCCCTTGGAAGTAATGTCGTAGTTTCCTGCTTGCAATTATCAAGGAATATACCATTTTTTCCACTTAGGGGTATCGAGTTTCGACATCTTTCAACATGTGATTGATGTATATACTGGGAATTCTTTACCGTCGACGTCTTTGACATGGACTGCGCCACTGTTTGGTCGCAGAAGGAGAGATAGACTTTCAATTGTTCACGAGGTAAGGCTCTATTTAGAATTGGGGTTCTTACTAAGAATTCTTTTAATGCTTAAAAGTTGTTTCGAGATTAGTCATCCTTTTCGATTTTTCGGGTTTTAGACGCTTCTTTAATGACTTGGAAGAACGGGGGCATCTTTTTTACGCTTGTGAAATAAATCATCGAGGGAGGCGATGCATTCTGTCATCTTTTGGATTTTTTAACAGTTTTCGGATCTTTCATATCTGCAATATCTTTAATCTAGGATGAGTTTGCCTCGATACCTCGCTGGGAGTTGAGGAAACCTAATATTTTCATGATGTCATGTCGAATGAGCATTTGGCTGGATTTACTCATATATTGTGTTGTCTTGCATTTTTATAAGGTGTCTCAGAGGCCGGTGATGTGAGGGGCAGCCGTTTTAGATTTTGCGATCATATCATCCACCTAAATCTCGATGTTTCGACCTATCTGAGAATCAAAGATTGTATCCATCATTTTTTGGAAGGTTGCCCCTGCATTAATCAATCCGAACGACATTTTTTGTAGCCAAAGACCCCTCTGTATGTAATGAAGTGTGTTTATTCTCAGTCTTGACTGTCCATTTTGATTTGATTATATCCAGAGAAGGCGCCCATGAAGGATATGAGCTCATGTCCAGCCGTTGCGTCAATCATTTAGTCGATGTTTTGGAGTGGATAGTAATCGTTGCGGCATGTCCTGTTGAGATCGGACTCATCAATGCACATTCACCATTTCCGGTTACTTTTCTTGACTAAGACACATTTGCGATCTAAATAAGAAATTGCACTAGTTCGATGAATTTAGCTACGAGAAGTCGAGTTAGCTTTTCATCGATGGCTAGGCATTTTCTTCTGAGACGGACATTAGTTAAATGAGGGTCGACATGGAGAGAGTTTTGATCTATCTTTTATGGGATTCTTGGAGTATCATTGGGAGTCCAAGAAAATATATCTACGAATTCACGAATTAGAGAAATGAGTTATGCCTTTAGATTTGAGGGTAGATTTTTGCCAGCATTTATAGTCTTGTCAGGACAACCTTCGACGACTTCGACATTTTCCTTTTCACCGACAGGCGAGCAAGTTGGTTCTTTCAGTGTGTCGAGAGTTGTTTTTGGGTCAATTTCCACTACTTGATTGATGGATTAGTCCTTTGTCTCAAGTTTCTTTGGGATGACGGTGGTTAGATAGCATTGGTGAGATGAAGCCTGATCCCCGCATATTTTTCTTATACCAAATTCTGTTGGGAATTTCATTTTTAGGTGTGAAAAAGAAGCGATTGCTTGAAGTTCCGAGATTGTAGTATGTCCCAATATGGCATTGTGACTGGAAGAGGCACTGATGATGTGAAATTTGACAATTTTCTAAATTTGGCATGAGAGTGTTCCAAACAATACAAAAGATCTATTATGCCGACAAATTTGACCTCAGTTCCTGTAAATTGATATAAAGGAGAATGAGTATTTTCTAGTGTTCTTTCGCCTAAATCCATTCTTACAAAGGCGTGATGATATAATATATCAACAGAACTGCCATTGTCGACAAGAATTTTTTTAACTGTGTTTGTTCCCACTTTTGCAGTGATGACGAGGGCGTCTTGATGATTCCGTATTATTCCTGGGATGTAATCATCATCTGAGAATGAGATAACGGGAGATGGAGTGGGCTTAGGTCTTTTATGAAATTCGGGATTGATGTTGAATATTTCTCGGACGTATGACTTTCTCGAGTTATTTGAGAGTCCCCCAGCGGCGTGACCGCCAAATAATTACATCGATAACTCGATCATCGCGATTCATGTCATGATGAATGTGGCTCTCTCCCTCGATGTAATGGACAAAATGTCCTTTACATATTTCGGCCTAAATAAGATTGCTTAGTTGAAAATATTCTTCCGTGGTATGGCTAGTATCTTCGTGATAATCGCAGTAGCGAGAGTTCGGGGGACGATCAGTTTTCATATGCCTTGCTGGTCGAAAATTTGGCTCAGTTTTCAAGATATCTAGAATTACAGATGAATCAACTATGAGTTTGGTGAACTCTTTTTCAGGCCGATCTTGAGGTTGCCATCGTTGGTCAGAGTATGACCTTTGATCTGAGTATGGTTTTATTGTGGCCGATCCTGACATCTGGGGGAGTATTTTTCCTCACGCTGGACCTCTCTTTGAGCTGGAGATCGTCAAGGGGAGTAAGTACTAGTTCATTTTTCTCTTGGTTATCGAAGGTTGTAAACCAGGTTCTGTCATACCGTTGTGTTGATCGTCTTGGTGATCAAATACTTTCGACAACTTCTTGTAGTGTCATGCGATGTTCGAATATTTGAAAAGTTGTGTGGAGATGTTGTGGATGTTTTTCAATTAGTTTTTCCAAAAATATGGCATGGGCGACTGTTGTCTATTCCTGCGGCCATATAATTTACAGCTAAGGATTCTTCCAAGTCAGTGGTTTCTGGTAAAGCTTCATGGAACCTGAGTATGTAGCTTCGCAAAGATTCACTAGGACGTTGACGCATTGTTATTAAGGAGGCTGTGACTTTGCCGCCTTTATAATTGCTGGAGAATCTTGTCTGAAATTTGCTCTTTAAATTTATCAAGGAATCTATTGATCTTGACGGCAAGTTGTTGTACCAGGGAAGAGCGGTACCTTGAAGACACGTGGAGAATAATTGATAATGAGCTACCTCAGAGTGACCATAAAAGGCCATTTGACCGTCAAAGGTGTTTAGAAAGCCCGATGGGTCTGTTGATCCATCAAACTATTCGAGGGCCACAGTTTTTTGTGTTGAATCGATCTTTGCCTTCTCGATATTTTGAGCTAAGGGGCTTTCCTCCAGGGTTTCGAACCTCGATTCAGTATGCACCAAGTCTCTCAATTGAGCCACTTCCTCTTGCATTCTTAGGAGATCTTCTTGGGATATGGTATCCGTTGACTCTGTTCTTTGTGACATGCCTCCCAATGAAGTTATTTTCGTTCGACGAGGTCTTGAGTAGTTTGATTCTGTGGAAACTTCCTCCTCATCGTAATAATAATCTTCATCGCCCTACTCTTCGAAGTTCTCTTGTTCATCGCCCTCTCCGTGGTTTATCCAAGTTTACTGTAATTCCAATTATAGACGTCGTATCTCTCTAAATTTTTTGAGCTTCATTTCTAGATGTCGAGTCTTGTGCTCCAGTAATTTCAGCTCCTAATCAGAGCCTTTTATTCCTTCCACTTCCATTTCTCTCTCGCGCTTTCTTTGTTGCAGTTTCTGCAAGTGTAAACGAGCATCACTGGCTAAGACTTATTTTCCTTTCTCTGTATAGACACGCGTACGAGTTTCCGGAGTGAGCTTTTTTATACTTTTGATCGGCTGTTTATGTTGCCTATATCCCTTCGTTGGGAGGTCTTCTCCTACCGAAAACAAATGCTTCAGCTGGAGTGTTAAAGGTCCTCGGCTTTTGTCTGGTCATAGTGTTGGATCAGATCTAGGGACGGTTTGGACTTTCGTCATTTTTTCTTCCATTCCGGGATCTATTTCTTTAACAATCATCGTTAGGATATCAATTCTAAGAGTTATTTCTAGCGCCAAATGATGATCCTAATATTATTTGTATTGTTTACTATATTCGAATTATATTACTAGAATCATATTTAGAAGAACTACTGTTTATTAATATTTAATTATTCAACCCCTTTTTAGTAGAGCAAGTGTTACATTTTTATAGGGAGTCCTTTATGGACTTCCTAAAAAGGCTTTTTATAAGTGGGTCTTTTTCTATTACATTATTTCCTTCCTATTTCTATGTCTTCATTTCTTTTGGCTCTTTTCTTGGTCCAACAGAACGTGATGGTATATTTACTGTGCAGTAAAATTGTTGAAGATAATATACCAGCAACCTCTTTAATGTTCACTGAAACTTATTCAAGAAAATATGTTTTTACACATGCATTGTATACATGGAGTTGTGTCGAAAAATCTATACCAGCAGCCTTTTTGATGCTGACAAAACTAAAAATCTGATTTTACATGTGGGCTGCAATTACTTAAAGTGTTGTGTTTTAGGTAGGATTCTAAAAGTCGGCGATTAATCATTAATTAATCTTTATTCGGTATAAAATTAAATTGATTAAGGAAAAATTGGGCCAAAATTTATTTTTTATGAAAATCGGTCAAAAATAAAAAAAATGAATTAATCGGTCAAAAATCGGTTTAATCGATCAAAAATCGGCCTTATTAGTAAAATTTTTAGAAATACTTACAAAAATAAAAAAATAAAAAATGTAAATTTGTAAAAAAATTAAGAAAAATAAGATTCTCGTATATATAATTACTATTTTGATGAATAATAAAATTTCTTAATTTTATATTTCAAATTTACCTTAATTCATAAGTTAGATTTTAATAATATATTTACTTTAATAATATTACATGTTTTAAATTTATTTGTATAAAATTATATAATATATATATATATGTATAATTAAAATAGTAAAATAATTACATATATTATTATTTAAAAATAAAAAAAAATTAACTCTGATTATAGACACAATTAATCATTCCAATTATTTTCAAGTAACTAAATTTTTTCTGAACGGGATTTTCCCGAATTAAGTCCAATTTTTTACAAGGACACCATTGTATACTTGAAAGGTCACCTCTAGCGTGATAGAAGTCAATTAAACAGGGCCAGAATTGTATGTGCTTGCAGAAATTGACGGCTGCTAAAACATTCACACTCTCCGAAAATTATGCAATAATATATGTCTTTATATTAAGCTGGACAGGAAACTATATGCAATAATATTGAAGAAAAAGGAGGCTGCTAAAACATTCTACTCTAAAAATTATATATATATAGGGCTACTCCACTAAAACCAATTTAGAATAGAAACAGGAAACCAATACAAATCGATCGTTGAAATATGTAACGGGAAATATCAAATTAAAAACGGAGGGGAAAAGCTGAAATTGGGTGTGGGAGGGTGCAGGTAGTTGGGTGGTGTGATTTAGGGGACCATTAGATTGGGTATATCTAATGGCTTAGATTAGTTCTAAGTTTCTATTTTAATTTTAGTTTGTATTTGATCATTCCCACATATATATCTATTTTAATAAAAACTAATTTAAATAAAAAATAGAAACCAAATAATTTTTTTAAATTACATCGAAATATAACACATATAATATGTAAATCCATCGTTGAGAGATGTAGAAGAATACAATAAAATCGGATTTTAAAAAATACTCGGTTTAACGGGAAAAATCAAATTAAAAACAGAGGGAAAAAACTGAAATTGGGTGTGAGAGGGTGCATAGTAATTGAGTGGGGTGATTTAAGGGGAACCATTAGATTAGGTTAATGTAATGGCTTAGATCTGGTCCTAATTTTTATTTTAATTTTAGTTTTTATTTAATCATTCCCTATCTATATATATATGAGAAAAGTTATATGGAGACCACATTTTCATCGGAGATCTTGGAGACCACATATGTTCTGCAATCAAAATAATATAAAATATATTATTTTGTGAAGTATGTTTTACGAGTATCACTAATTAATTAAAATTATTGAAAATCATTTAAGTTTAATAAGTAGAATGTGTATGTTCTGCGAGTTGAACAAATGTTTTGCAGAATAAAATATTTTTGTAATGTTTATATGCAGTATATATATGATATTCAAGATTTTGAATAAAATAAGGATCTTTCTAGAGCATGATTGACAAAATAATATGTTTTGCAATATTTTTATGCAATATTTAACTTGCAGAACATAAATATTTTTATTTTATGTTGCCCCCACTAAACTGGAACCAAATAAGGTTACCTTTTTTTCTTTTTGTCTATCATATTTGTAACTGTTAACGCACATCCAGTACACAGCATATATAAAAAAAGGATTTAATACTTAGATGAGAATAAGTAAATTTTTAATATGAATGCACTCCCTTAAATAAGTATTTAAGGATATTTTTCTCAAAAAGAATGGAAGGAATATACAACTTTCATTGACGTTGAGATATCGAAATAGCATGTTTCACAATTCCAATAGCTCTAAATGTTTAATAAGAATAATTTGGCTTTAAATTTTAATAAAAGGATGTCCAAGTATAAATGGATAATTAAACATATTAGCTCCCAAAAAATTGGGATGGACTTGATTTTTACCAATCAATAATATTAAAAATATAAATTTGATATCAAAATGGATCTCAATTATATTTTATATATTCATTAGTTACAAATCAATTAATAATAGTGACATCCTACATATTTATATTAATTTTACCAATCATATAAATTTCACTAATCATATTATTTCAAATTATCCGGTCAAAAAAGTCACCTCATTTAAAATTTAATATCAAATTTGGCAGATCTAGCACCACTTAGTCAAAAATGCCATATTATTTGAAATTTAATAAGTATAAATGGATAATTAAACATATTAGCTCCCAAAAAATTGGGATGGACTTGATATTTACCAATCAATAATATTAAAAAGATCAATTTGATATCAAAATGGATCTCAATTATCAATATTATGTTTTATATATTCATTAGTTAAGGAAGCTTCGATCTCGTAGGGATAGGCAGGGCATTCAATTGTACAATGAAGTGAGATGGAAGTATCTGAACTTACTAGAGAAGCAGGAGATTTATTGGAAGCAGAGGGCTAAAAGTTTTTGGTTGCGAGAAGGGGACCGTAATACTCGTTTTTTCCATAAATATGCCTCGACAAGGCGAAAAAATAATCTGTTACAGGGCATAAAAGATAGTGCTGGTGAGTGGAGGGAAACAACAGAGGAGGTTCGAGATGTGATTCAAGACTATTTTGTTAATCTATTTAAAACGACATCTCGGGACGGGCATTTATCTGACAGGGACATTGTGCAACAAGTATCGGAGGAAGATAATGTGGAGTTGCTTAAAGAGGTTACAGCAGAGGAGGTTAAAGAGGCTACATTTTCGATGCACCCAGACAAGTCACCTGGACCGGATGGATTAAATCCGGCATTTTTCCAATCCTTTTGGGGAGTAGTAGGTGCTGATGTGACGAGATTTTGTCAGACATATATGAATACTAGTATGCTTCCGGAGGGTGTTAATCAATCATTAGTCAGTTTGATACCAAAGGTCAAAATTCCGCAGAAAATGGCAGATCTTAGGCCAATATCGCTATGTAATGTCTTGGTGCGTATTTTATCTAAAGTCATGACTAAAAGACTCAAGTCGAGCTTAAAGCGGATTATATCAGATTAGCAAAGTGCGTTCCTGGAGGGGAGATTATTAACTGATAATGCATTGGTGGCCTATGAGATAAATCATTATATGAGAAAATGAACGCAAGGAAATAATGGGGTGGTGGGTTTGAAGATTGACATCTCTAAAGCGTATGATCGTTTAGAGTGGGGTTTTGTTCATAATATGATGCGTAGGTTTGGGTTTAATGAAGTCTGGATTGATAGGGTGCTGAAGTTCATCTGTTCGGTTTCATATTCGTTTCTGCATAATGGGGAAGTATTTGGTAATGTGGTGCCTCAACGGGGCTTACGACAGGGAGACCCAATATCACCATATATCTATATAATGTGTGCTGAAGGTCTTAGCGCCATAATAAGAAGAAATGAGGAGGCAGGTTTGATTCATGGTTGTACTGTGGCGAGAGGGGCACCTAACATATCGCACTTACTATTTGCTGATGATTGTTATTTCTTTTTTAAAGCGAAGGCAGCAGAAGCGAGAGTAATGAAGAATATATTGGAACGATACGAAAGTATGTCTGGGCAGATTGTAAATTTTAATAAGTCCTTGGTTACGTTTTCTCCAAATACGACTGAGGAAGATCGAAGGGAAGTCTGTAATCGGTTAGGTATCAGGGAAGCTAGTACACCTGGTCGTTACCTGGGTATACCAATGCACATAGGTCGTAATAAGGTGGCTGGGTTTAGTTTTTTAACTGAACGAGTTGAACAGACGCTTCAAAGGTGGAATAATCATTCACTGTCGAAGGTAGGTAAACTTACGTTGCTTAAGACAGCAGCACAAACCATTCCTAATTTCTGGATGGGGCTAATGTTAATTCCAAACGAAGTATGTGAGAGGATTGAGAAGAATATGAATTCTTTTTGGTGGGGAAATGGGAGTCGGAGTAATGGCATTAAGTGGATGTCATGGGAGAAATTGTGTACTGTTAAGGAAGATGGGGGGTTAGGATTTAGAAAGTTGAGAGAGTTCAATGTGGCTATGTTAGCTAAACAAGCTTGGCGGCTAATAAATGGAAGTAATCTGTTGGTGACTAGATTGATGCAAGCAAGGTATTATCCTAATTCTGATTTCCTGAATGCTACGATTGGGAATAACCCAAGTTATATTTGGCGTAGCATATTAGAAGCTCAAGATCTTATGAAGCAAGGGTGTCGAAGGTGGACTGGGAATGGGGAAGATACTCGGATATGGAAAGTACCGTGGTTGCCAGACATTCAAAATGGTTACATGACAACAGGGTTGCAGGAGAATTTGGAACATGTAACAGTGCAGAGTTTGATGAACGAGAATAAAACAGGATGGGATGAGGACATACTGCAGGCTGTGTGTAATGAACGTGACATAAAGCTTATTCAACAAGTACCAATCCCTGTTCGGAGCCAAACGGATTCTTGGTATTGGATGTTAGAAGATAAAGGTGAGTTTTCGGTGAAAAGTGGATATAGATATTTGAGAGGTGAATCGGAGTGTGTTGATAAGGTGTTTTGGAAAAAGCTATGGGGAATGCACCTCCCAGGCAAAGTTACTAATCTGTTGTGGCGGGCAACTCGAGGGGTCTTACCTACAGCAGTTGCATTAAGATATAAACAGGTAAATATAGGGGAGATGTGTTCGTGGTGCCAGGGGTATAAGGAAACTGCCATTCATGTGTTATTTGAATGTAGTTTTGCAAAGGAAGTATGGGAAATGGTGGGATTGCAGGATAAATTGGTGATACAGGCGGATGAATCAGTTATGGGTGTTTTACAGAGAGTCTTCAGAGTGGTTGATAATGATAAATGTAAGATGATTGGTTTGCTGTGTTGGGGACTATGGAATAGGAGGAATAAATGGGTTTGGGAGAGAATTAACATGTCGGTATTTGGTGTTAAATCAATGGCATTGAATATGATTGCAGAGTGGAATAAAGCTAGAGAGGAGAAGACCCAGAATCGATCCAGTGCACAGCAAAGTCGTGGACAGTAGGTTAAACCTTCAACTGGGTAGGTTAAAATTAATGTTGATGCAGCTTGTAGACAGGGAGATGAGTATGTTGGAGTAGGTTGTGTGGTACGAGATGAAAGTGGGGTATTTCTTCGAGCTAGAACAAACACAGTCAGGGGTCGATCGTATGCCAGGGAGGCTGAAGCTTTGAGCTTGAAAGAGGCTTTGTCCTGGGTCAAAACGTGGAGAACAGATAGATGCATATTCGAGTCGGATTCTAAGCTACTGGTTGATGCTTTTCGAAGAGGCCAAAGAAGATCATTTTTTGATACAATAGTGGAGGATTGTAAGGAATTATTGAAACACTTTATTGAAGTGTTAATTGTTTTTGTTCACCGATCTGCGAATAACGTAGCCCATTCATTACCACAGGCTGCTTATTCTATGACAGGTCCTATGGAGTGGTATTCTACTGCTCCTGACTTTATTTTGTGTAACCTTGCCATGGAGGCGATTTAATTAATGCAAGTACGAATTTTTTAAAAAAAAATAATAGTGACATCCTACATTTATATTAATTTTACCAATCATATAAATTTTACTAATCATATTATTTCAAATTATTCAGTCAAAAATGTCACCTCATTTAAAATTTAATATCAACTTATTTGTTATTGCTTATTATGGGCTCGTTTGTGATTTTTTTTAAAATGTAACTTATAACTTAAAGTTGAAAATTATGTGATATGAACAATATAACTTATAAGTTATTTAGGTGTTTAGATATTTTACATATAAATTAATTATAAGTTGATAATGTGTTTGTTAAATCATACCTTTTTAGAAACAAAATTAAAATGTAAATTGCAAATTAAATGAATTGATAATTCTGATACATGATTATAAAAAATAAAAAAATAGCGTAATAATCTCCGGATAAAAATATATAATAAACATTATTAATCCCAACTAAAATCACATCATACTATTGATCCGACTAAAACACGGAACTAAATATAATTAGTTGGATTTAGTTTGATTGGTATGATATTGGTATATGTTTAAAATAAAATAATGTGTAGTGTAACGCCCAATTCCACACTGATAAGATTTACAAATCATGATTTGTTGATGCATGTGGTTTTGCTTATGCGGTTTACCTTGGTTCACGTGATTTGCAGGTTATTGCGTGAACTCGTAGGGTTTATCCAATGCGCACCCGAGTTGCGGGTTATCTACGATAAAAAAAAAGTTAGGTATATTCTGACTGGTAGATTTCGGGTTTATTTCGGATTCGGGATTTGACCCAATTTTTCAATAAAACTGAGAATTTGTCCTGAGTTGTCATGTTTATTATTCACGCGGGCTAAAAGTATTAGACTGGAACGAGTTGAAATAAAATTAAAATAAAAAAATAACTGCCCATTATTTTTTAAAAAGTAATAAAATCAATATAGCAATTTTAAGACATTAATATAGAACTAGTAATATAGCCCGTGCTTCGCACACGGGAATTTCTTGTAGTATACAAAATTTATTTTAAAAAATTGTTAGTACAATATTGCAAAATTCATCATACCTTTGTATTGTTAAAAAAGGTGCAAAGATTGGCAGAGGTGTCTGATACTTGAATTAGTATGTTGAAACACATAATTATATTTAATTATTTACAATTATAAAAATGTACATGGAGTAAATTTTATATTTGTTAAAAATATTTTTAAATTAATTATGTTAGTGAAATTACCTCAATAAAACAAATTGTGCGTGCATTACTGTATAATAATTGAAAGACATAAAATTGATAAATTGCTAATAAATATAAATAAAATTTATAATGCTTTATGAATTCCCACCACAAATATTCAATGAACCGGTTAAAAGATCCAATATCCAATACCACTACGCATTTAAAAATACTAGGGTCTTAATATTTTATCGAATATATTGGCAATTTTAAATCCTTAAGATATTCGATGATGACTAATAATTTCACTCGGCAAAAAGCGGTCCATCAAATCCTTTAAATTCAAGACTGAATTTAATATTAATATAACATAACTTATAATAAAAACACATTTCTCTCATTATTTTTACCACCTCCAAATCAGGATTAAGATATATCTTGATGCAGGGAAATTGGTTATTGCTATTAAGGCTTTTAAAAATATAAAAGTTCAATAATTGTTAATAAGTTATAAATTATTTTGTGAAAAATATGAAATAAAAGTAATAATATTAACATTATGTCATTTAACGATGACCTTGTACAAAATCACAACTACAGGAGTTTCTAATGCTTGGTCAAAAACTTGATTCATAATTTTTAATTATTTTTTCACTACATTAATTGATTGATATGAAAAGATGAAATTATAATGATTTATGATTGATAGATATGGATACAAAAGGAAGGAAAAGTTGATAAGCGATACCTATGTAATTTTAAACTTTCCTTTAGTTAGTTTGTAGAAAGAAGCTAAAACAATTATTTCTTTTATTTTATATTGTTGATAAATTATACAAATGATTATTGAGAATCCGAGTAAAAATATTTAAAAAATAAAAGCGTATCCGGAAAATCAGTTTATCAGTTTTAATTTTTTTTTAATTTAACTTTGGAAACAAACACATGTTTTCAAGTAAGCATGTAAATTATAAATTTCGTTATTCTAGATCTTGTTTTTTAAAATTTGAAAATATATCGATTGATTCATTACAAATCTTCATGAAATTTTTTCAGTGATTCTACAAAATCATATAAAAATTTAAGTAAGCTAAATATATGAAAAATGTATTGTTCATAAATATATTAGTTGTCTTATTTTACCTAAAATTGTCCAATATGTTAATATATATATATATATATATATATATATATATATACATATCGATCTTGGTCAAATCTTCATAAAGATATTCATTTAATTAGATTGAAAATCATTGCAACAATTAAGTAAGCTGCATAAATTCGAAAGATATAATGTAAAAAAATCCTACAAAAACCAAGATGCATTGTAAAATGATCTTAGATTATAAGTTCTATTAATATAAAATATCATCGTATCGACTCTTGTTGCAAGTCACAGTTTAACACTGTACCATCTCTCTCGTGCAAAAATGATGAAGGTTAGTTTGTAATTAGGTTGAAAGTACAAAAACACATATATTCTACATCACCACTTTTGGAGAGTTATAGTATAATGTGTTGTGTATTATTATTTGTAATTTAATATGATTTACATAACAATCTTTTGCTAAGTAATGTCAAATTATTTTATTATTTATAATTTATACATTGCTTGTGATATTTAACCTCTACATTATACTCCAAGTTGATGTTTGGATGAATAAAAAGTTAGCCTAGTTAGCCTAGTTCTGACATATTTTTTGAAAATTACGTAATGATTTCAATATTATCAAATTTTGCAAGGTCGCCTATCAAGCACGGAAGAAGGCCTTAAAGCTAAGAGGAAAAGCTTCTTAGTCGGAATTTGTGAACATAACTCTTTTGATTCATTGGTATGTAATACAATACTCAATATAGAGTCGTTGGCAATTAATATAAATATGAAATTGATCGTTTACGTATATATTGATGACAGAGAGTACCAAAACCATTCGCCATGGAATTTTGTGTCAAACTTCCTTGACAAATCTTTCTTATTTGCAGAGGAGGAATTAATTATGAAGGATTTTATGATAGTGATAATAAAAAATTACTTGGATTTAAAAATTTTATGAAAAGCCGTAATGTCCGACAAATGTATACGGTATTGTTGAATTATATTGGAGGTAAAAATTTCTTTATTGAGATATATAATTCATCTGGTCTGACAATAGATTATTCTGGTTATGATTCACAAAATTGTGTGAATATACCTAATAATATAAAAGAAAAAGATTTCATTCTCGATTTGGATGATTTGGAGGATGAAAAGGCGAGAATGCGGTATTTTTTAGCGTACTTGGAAGGGAATTAAGTTTTTACGAACATACCATCCGCCCATCTGATATTGGCCCATGGATAAGTAAAATGGTTGGTTGATACATAAATATTTTCTAATATCTTTTTTGTGTTATAAATGTTTAACTTTTTGATTATTTTACTAATACAGCTAATTCCGAAAAAAATGTCAAAATTGTATGGACAATGAAAAGATGGGGACACAATACAATTGTGTTTTCTGTATAAAATCTGGGAAGTTAAAATTGAAAAATCCCATAGTGATTGTTATTTTGGTAATGGATGGAAACGAATCGTGAGGTATAGTAGAGTGGGAATATTTGACATTCTTGTGTTCGATTCACTTATTTCACTGGACGAACATCTGGTTCATGTTTGTCTGTTCAAAAGTGATGATATTCGACCACATGAAATGTCATTAGGTAATGTTTCGCCTTTTGTGCTTTATTAGTAATAATAATATTCATTATATGAGAATAGATGATGAATGCTACATCTATATTTCTTTTTAAGTATATATCTTTTGAACAGGAACTGAAGATAGGACATCATCTTTTTTACATGTAATGCACTTGCATACGTGGCATTACAAAGAAATTGTAAGCTGACTTGGTACATACATTAATTTTTTAGTTTACTATTTCAAAAATATGTACTACAATGTCTTCTAAACTATTGTTACCTGACAGATTCCACCAATGCTGGTTCGTCTATTTTATGATCATATGCTTTCCAACGCGAATACAGTACATTGCGGAGATACTATTTTTTCAATATCGTATAAAAAAGACACAGGGTATAGGAAAAGTGGGAAAATCTTCAAGCAATATAGTCTACAGAGACGTGATACCTTTTTAATCACGATTGATGGAAATCATGAAGCCAAGATGAGAATTTACAGGAGCGATGTGATGGAGGTGGAATATGATTTAATATCTTCGAGACCTGATATTACACATGGGCATTGGTTTATGAAAGATATGCGGAAAAAAGAATATTCAACTACTTTATAAGTTTTTACACAATTTAATATATCATTATAATAATATAATGAAGCATAATGTATCTTATTACTATATTTTCAAACGTGGATGACATAGATTACACAAAAATAATATTAGAAGAAGGAGAAGAACTAAATAATGATATTATCGTCTACTGGTATTAATCATTATCATGTCTTTTGAAATATCTGTTTTAAACTAATTTTATGATCTTACTCTGTTCTCTACATCGTGAATATAACATCGAATGAATGGTTCCTCAAGTATGAAAAATATCATATTCTTACTATTATGTCAGCTGGCCATACGTTGCAAGTGTTCGTCAACGGACAACCATCAGGTAAATAGACTAATGTTGAGCTAATGACTTTTTCGAAGAACCTTCTTGCAAGATGTCAGATTATAGGATAACTTTCTTATTTCGACTACCATAGTTTTATTTGAAGTGTATTAAGTGCTCCACAAATTCTGTAAATAAAAGAGATCATAATATTCTTAAAAAAAGAAGAAAAAGAGTTTACTCCTGTGTAGAAATCACTTGTTGTTAGTTCTTAACTTATTTGTAGTGTTTCAGTGTTCGTTAACTTATAGAAACGTACCAACCATTAGCACTTGTTTTAATCCGATCTTTAAATTTTTGGATTTTGTAGAATATGGTTGATGCACAAAATTATACAATATTTTGTTTTGGTTAAGTTGGTGTTGGAATAAATTAGCTCCTTCTGGTTGTTGTCTCCTTTGCTTTTATTGTAGTAGAGTTTTGTTTTTATCAATTTTTAGTAATCTAATAGTACAGTATATGTTCTAGTAGAATATCCAACATCTATTCTTTGGTGTTGATTGCACATATTTCCAGTAGTGTCTAAGTAGAGACTTACTTGATCATCATGGTTATATTAAGATCATCAAATATATAGGTTAAAACTATTACTTGATCATCATATTAGATCATTAATTTATATCAAATTTGATAATTACGTTGATAGATGAGTGAACAAATATGACTAATCTTCCCAAACTGAGACATCCAAAGTTAAAGTACATATGGTTATAATTTATAAGAGCCTGTCTAATAGGAGAAATCCTTAGTTAAAAAATTTTACGCGGCAACCATTAAATATAATATGTATAAACTTTGACACTCCGACCATACAAAATCCCTGAAACAAAAGAGTCATTATACTAATAGTCATTAAATTTGTCGAATCTCTTGATTTTGTTTTAAAGCAAAAATACAAAATATAGAAACATTACACTTAAAAGTGTCTGGGCAATAATAATAAAAATGGATTGGTACGACTAAAATGACAAAAAACTGGAAATGCCATGATCACCCTATGCATTCAGAACAAAGATCCAGGCGAAAATTGACATTTACCTCTCCTAAAAAAGAAACAAATGGGTGTAATTAGAATTCAGGTTTATCACTGAACTATATATCAGAAAAGTGTCAAGGTTATCACTTTTATATGTGGTAAAATAATAACAAACTGCTTACCAACTTTATTTTCATGCTGGTAGACCTAGCGGATCCTGGAGTATGTCCATGGGCCGTAATTTCTACCACATCAGACTGTAAAAAATATAGTCACTGAATCATCAATTGTGAATGATATGAGATACAAAAAATAAATAGTTAAAGGATCATATGATGAAATATGAGCATTACAATAAGACTTATATTTACTGAGTTTGAAATTTCAGAGGCCATCGTATTTGCAGACATAGAAGATGTGGAGCCATTAGTATCATAAGCATTAATTGCATAGTAAATTGAACTATTGAGGATGATGTTTTCATCATTGAGCTGAATTCGGAGTGTAATCTCTTTCCCTGCAATAGCCTTAATATGCGGAGGATATGTCCTGAATCCTAAAAAATAATTTATTATGACTAATAAATTTATTACAAATAGTAATTAAAAGTTGAATTTAAAACAAAGATACCATAATAACAATTGGCATACCTCGAAACCCTCGGCAATAAGTTTTGTTAATATTTTACCCACCATTCATTTTACAGCACAGTCATAGAGGACAAAATTAAACGCTTCTGTAGAGTCTTCTGCAAGTAGAAAAATCTTGAACCTAATCATTAAAAAAATGATTAAGAACTTATGTGATTTTTTGAAGTTTCATATAACTGTAAATTGGTTTAGTTTACAATTATACAACCTTTTTTGAGGAACATGATTGTTTTGATTTCATGTGGAGCATCTATATTTTCTTTCCAGTTTTGTGACTTCTCCAGAGCAATCCATCTTGCTGCAGCTACGGTACCATAGCCGACACTCTCCTCCACATTATTAACTTTCACTTTGTATAGGAAAATAATTTTAAAAAAATGATTAACATATGATGAATAAAATTGTCTGGAGGCAGTAGAAAAAAAAATAAACTCAAATTTCTATACATATGTAGTTAGTAAAATTGTGTAAAGAAAATAATTAATTAATACCTTCAAAAATTCAGTTTCAGTTTTCTCACTAAGTTCTTTTAGCGTGATAGTATGAATAGTATGATAAATTGACCCTTCAAATTGAGTTGATGATGATATAGCTTTTCTCGAAGGAACGTAACCTTCTTCACGGAGTCTAATTCGAGAAATGAAGTACATGTAATAATTTTGGTATTGAGAATAAATACATACAAAAGTGCCATAATTACTCAAATGTGAACCTCTGTCTCATCTCAAAAAAGGCATCATGGTCCAGGTTTAGATAAATTTTGGAAGCAGGTATAGTGCTAATCTGAACAGAGGCTGCAACCAAGAAAATTTGAAAATTAAGCTTCATTACTGCAATATTTTTTTATAGTTTTATTAATAAAGAGGTAAAAATTAACTAACTATGAAAAATCTTAAGTTTGGTAGTGGTCAATATGACAATCACTCGCTCTTCTTTTGGAATCTCTTTATAACGTGCATCAATTGTAATTGCAAGATTACCCTACACGGTAACTTTGGAGGAATGCCTAGAATAAAATAATAGATGAAGTAATAGTAAACATACAATATGGAAAGTAATATTAAATAAATGTACACAAACAATAATCAGAATGAACCAAGAAAATTAATACCTTCCATTAGTAATATGAAAATGGACAATGTTCCTTTGACCAAACTTAGTATCAATCTTGGAAAGCTCCTCAAAACTCTTTAATACTCCCATAACATCTACAATCAATCTTGATGTTAGACACTTTGCATGAAAAAAGATTACTTGAAAATTTTAAAAAAAGATTGTGTCCTCAAAACCTGTTGCAAATTCTGGAAATTTTGTACCACCGTTTGCTTGTGCAACAACAAATAATTCACTCAGATCCACAAATTCAAATTTGTGGGTAGATATCATAACATCATCATCATCAATAGGATCTACAGTTGTCGTATATGAGAAATTAATTATTAACCTAGAGGAAACAGGTTTTAGTGTTCCAAGAGCTTTTTTGGTGTAAAAATTAGAAAACATGTATACGCCACCCTCCATTATCTTATCAGAATGCATTTTTTCAGTAATCTGGATATATGTAAGCATGTACATGACAATTCTACATAAACAAACAATGGTGAAGAAGTGGTTAATTATAGCAAACATTTTATAAACTGTTATTCCCAGTGGACTAACAATGAGATTTACAGAAGGGGGGGTTGAATGTAAATCTCAAAACTTTTTCAAGTTTTGAGCAATTTGTAAGATTAAGTGTTTGAGTGATCAAATGTGTGTGAATTGCTTGGAGCTGATGCAGACAGATATATATTTAAATACAAATGTAATGAACACAAAGAACTTAAAAACTTTTCTGGTGGATTTGTTGTTCCACCAGAGATGTGTTATTTCAGAAAATCTGTGATTCAAAATTAAATCACAGCTGCTTCCTAGTACAAACTAGATGATTTTCTCTCTTGATATTTCTAAACAGCTCAGGGAAAATTCACATCTAATTACTAGCTACTACTTGGTTTATATAACACCAAGTTTACAAGTGAAGACAAAGATAAAGTATAATAAGACAATAGTTCTCCACTTGTTTCTGTTCCATTTTTATCCAGTGTAATATGGAATTATCTGCTGACTTTCCATTATGAACCAGACTAAAAACGGCTGTTTTTCTGCTGTTCCTGAAATAGGCTACCACATCTCTGTCAATCCATGTGCCTCTGTCAGCTTTGTTAACTGTCACTATCAACTGCTATGAGACTGAGCATCCGTTGAAGTTTTCATCCGTTGATGACTTTATCCGTTGATGCTCTAGCAGTGCATCCGTTGAAGCTTTCATCCGTTGATGGCTTTATCCGTTGATGCTCTAGCAGTTGAAGCTTTATCCATTGAAGCACTTATCCGTTGATGGATATTATCCGTTGAAGCATTAGAGACATCCGTTGAAGCTTAGTTTCTTATCCGTTGAAGGTCTTAAATATCCGTTGACACTTCTTCACTTATACAAAATTACAAGGCATAAGATATTTACAATTAGCCCTCCTATTTGTACATCCATTAGCAGTCAACATGACTGATTATCTCCTAACAACATCTAAGAATTACAGCTTGAAATCAGAAAGTGAGATGTGCTACATTACCAAACTTATTGCTAAGTAAGGCTACTCCTTCAACGGATAGACAAGATGGTCTTATCCGTTGAGGCTACAAACACTAGATTTCTACTTAAGTGTTTTGCTGAACTTATCATCAAACTAATATACATATTCCTAACAATCTCCCCCTATTTATGTCTACTAGAACTGTAGGCATAAATTTGGGTTTAAACTGTAACAAAGCAGAAATTCAAAAGTGCTGCAAAAGTGTATATGCTGATATGAAATTGAAGAAATACATTATTTCCAAGGGTGCTCCTTTAGCCTGAGCAAATTACTTTCTTTTCCTTTGATCCCTCGTTTTCTTTCCTAGCCTCCTGTCATTCTCCTCTATTTGAAGTTGAAGTTGTCTGTAGAATTCAACTTCATCTTCTTCATTGATATCTAACTTAGATTGCATATCCTTGAGAGTTTCATTACTGGCAATCTTTAGCTGATCTTCAATTCTGAAAAATCTTCTGACTCCTTTATTGTCTCTGAACTCCATCAACCAATGAGGTGATTTGTGAATTGTAATACCTCTCTCTTGAATGAGTAAAGTTCTAGGCAAGGCATTGGGCTCCCTCCAAGTTTTCCTTATGTTGGCAATCTTGTTGAGAATCTCAGTCCTGGCAGTTCTGGTAAAGCCAGAATCCTTATGTATGGCTGAGTAGACTCTAATCAAGGTAGAGTAGCCTTCATTCAGAATTCTGTGAAGAGGCCATGTTCTTTCCCCAGCTCCTTTGTATTTGAACACTAGTCTTTCTGGTAGCTGTCTGTAGGCAGCTATTCCTCTTACATCCTCCAGCTCATCCAGATAGAGTTCAATGTCTGAAAATTCTTTTATATCACAGATGTGAACATAATCATCTTTAGAGGTTTGAGGTTTAGGCTTAGGTTTCTGTGTGAATTTGATTGAAGCTTTAGAGGGTGTTGATTTGATTCTTCTTTTCTGCTTCTTTGATGGTGGAGAAGAGGTTAGGAAGGTGGGCAATTTGATGGTGTCCCAATCAATTGGTTCCTCCTTGGGAATGATTGTTTCACCATGAATGTTCATGAAGGGGTCAGGTACAATGGGTTCAGGAATAGAGGGTAGTGGTTTGGATATTGATTGGGTTTCTTCAGTCTTATCTACCTTCTTTCTCTTTATATTGACCTTCTTTCTTTTCCCTTTCTGCCATTCTTCCTTACTTCTTTCCTCCATCTCAGTACCAACCATGTCCCCCATAGCTTCATCTTCACCTTTGTCTTCAATTTCTTTCTGTTCTTCAGCCTGACTTGACTTTAGTTGTTTTTCAAGCTTTGCTTGTGCTCTTTTGTCAGCCTTTAGCTGTTTGGCTTCTTCCTTCAACCTTTTGGTTTCTTCCCTCTTGGCTATTGAGAATTTGGGATGTCCTTGCATCACACATATGCTCTTTCCCTCTCTGAAGATAATAGCCATGTTTCTCCTTACAGCCTCATCCATGGTCTCTTTGAGATATGCAATACTTCTACCTAAAAGCTTGTCCTCATCAGCTTTTGGAAGAGGAAAATCCACCTCTTTTAGAGGATTCTTTGTAGAGTCCTTATTGGATCTGTTGTTGGGCTTGAGAACCATAGGTTGCAGATCTTTGGAAGAAGTTTCTCCATCCTTATGCCTCCCTACTGGCTTGAGTTCCATAATAATTGATTCCACTTTTGTGCTATGCTTCACAGATTGTGATTGAGAAGTTGTAGAACCAAATATTAGTTGCATCTTCATCAATCTTTTTCCTTTGCTCTTTAACTTGCAATTCAGCTGCTGCTATCTGGATTAGATCAATTCCATCTAGCTTTCCTTTGACTTGAATTGGTGGAGAAGTTGTGATGACAGGAACTAGCACTTGAGAAATCTGAACTGTTGTAGATGGCTCTCCTTCCCCTTCCCCTTTATTCTCCCCATTTTTGTTATCATCAAGGGTAGGGGTCAAGCCTTGTGCTTGTGCCAGCTGCATGAGTAGATTTGTTTGAGTTTGTTGATTCTGAAGAATGGTGACCATAGAGTCTTCAATGATTTGAACCCTATCTTCCAATCTGGTCAGCCTCTTGTCAGCATCAGAGGCCTTCCTCAGTCTCCCCAACAAATCTTGCATAGTACCATAGGGTATAACTGAATCCAATTTCTCAGCATTGTAGGATTTCAGATCAGCAATGTCCAGCTTGAGCTCATCCACACTTAGATTTTGCTGGTAATGCTGCAACTGCAAGAGATGCAGAGATTCCAGATGAGCTTGAAGAATTGCCTTGGTACCAGCATCCTGAGTCTCCTGAATGGCCTGCTGAATTGTCATGACTTGTTTGACCAAAGTGACACCAAACTCTCCTGGTGTTGATGGTTTTGCCCATGCCCATGCAGGAAGATTAGGAACAGAACTTGGGCCTGCTACTCCCCCTAAGTTCATGCTCTCATTCAAAGAATTAGAGTCATCATCATTAGAATTTACTCCAAATTCTTCAGATGGCTCACCAGCTTGAGAAGGCGGCCTGTTAACAGCAGCTTTGTCTCTGAGAAGAGATTCTGAAGTGTGTACAATGTGTAGTGTCTGTTCTGCCTCCACATTGCCCTGTGCAGCCAATAATTGATAGGCTGAAACAGGGTGAGTAAAAGTGTCAGCATCCAAGGAAATGTTATCAATGACAGCTTTGTAGTATTGCTGAAATTGTCTTTCCTTATCTGCATCAACCACTTTCATTAACTCACTAGCAATGGCTGGATCCACCCTTATAGCTTCTGTACCTGCCTTTCTCTCAATTTCTCTCTTTTCTTGCATCAGGGGCTCCCCCTGGCTCACACACACCCTCACCTTCACCTTCTAAGGTGGCACTCTTCTCACTTACTTTTGCCATGCTGGAAGAAATAGCATGCATTTGGTGACGCTCAACCTCTCCTTTTGCCTGGGAGCAACCCAGCCTCTCACTCAAAAAATCATTCCCTTCCCTCAAGCCTAAAAGTGATTGTACAGTTGCCATGTCCTCTACAGTTGGAGTTGTTTCTGTTAAGTGTGTAGAGGCCATCAACGGATAGGGAGTATCCGTTGAAGTAGAAACTGATGATATCAACGGATAACTGCTGTTAAGCTTATCCGTTGAAGAACAACCACTTGTCAACGGATGAGAGATAGCCGTTGAAGAAGGAAATGATGTAGAGATAGAAAGTGATATAATTGTTGAATCTGTGTAGATTGATTTTAAGTGTGGTGACACAGATTCTGCAACTACATCTGAAAGAATTGGCTGATGATCCAACAAATCATCTAAAAGATGATGATCACCAGGTTTTGAGTGGGGCTCCTCCCTGAGTTTTAATGAGGGAGAATCAGGAATTGATGTGAATATCATATCCACATCCAGAGAGGGTGTTGGAGAGTTTGAGGAATGACGTGTTTCTATATTGAGAGAATGGGGCTGTGATTCCACATTTGCTGGAATCACATCAAGCTGAATTTGAGAAGGCACAGATACTGGTGGATGTATCTGTGATGTGTGTGTCCCTTGTGTGGAAACTAGGGTTTTGGCCTTCTTCTTCCTTGAAAAGGCTTGAATTCGTGAATGTGTAGCTTCAGTGTCCCTCCCTCTTTTGTGCTGTGTCCCTGGTTGGGGACTATTTTCAATAGTTACATCCTTTTGGGAGGATGCAACTAGGGATGTGCTGGACTCCTTTTGAACCACTACAGTCTTTTGAGAGACTGTGGCTTGGCTGGATTGGGTACCACTCACCTCTCCCACCTTATCCTGGGGGGCTTTTTGATGTTCACCCCTCCCCTCACCACTCACACCCTGTTCACTCCCTTCAGGGTTTATGGTAGTTGTTACAACTGTTGTCTTTTGAGAAACAACAGAGGTAGGTTTCTATGACTTGACTTTGGAGATTTTAGATTTGGTGGCTTTGGTAGGACCTGTTTGGACAATGACACAGGTTCCATAGCCACACTAGAACGCAAAAAAACATTGGGGTTGGAAATAGTAGGAGTTATAGAAACATTTACCTCACTTACCTGTGGTGCATTCATGATTGGAAAGTATACCAATGGCACCTGGCTGTTGAGGTTCATTCTCAAAAGGTCTGCAAGGACCCTTTTCTCTTGTGCCCAGCATTTGAGTTTATTATTCTCATTGGATATAACCAAACCTTCAGCAACATGGTTAGCCAATAACATAAAGAATCTAGCAAAGTAGATGTTATGTGGTCTATTAGCTTTGTTACCTAATCTGGAACCTAATTCTAGCATAACACAGTTGCTAAAATTAAAGTACCTATCAGAAACTAGCATATAGAGCATATTAACAAGAGATGAAGTGATAGCATCAAAATTGCTAATCTTCCCAGAGAAAACCTTAATAAAGGCATCTCCAAGAAAACTCCATTCTTTCCTAAGGCATTTCCTTCTAATACTACCTAAACTAGCAGAATCAAAAGCATAGCCTATGGAATCTAGCATAGCAGAGACATCTTTATCAGTGTGTGGTGTCATGGCATTATTCTCAGGCAACTTAAAGCAAGATTGTAAATCATCACAATTAATGCAATAGTCCTTACCTTTGAGAGAGAAGGCAATAGTCATATCTGTGGAGTTGAACTCTGCAGTTGTCCAAATCTCCTCAATCACTTCACAGTAGATGGTTGGGGCTTCCAGCATTGCATAGCTCAGTTTGCAGTTCTTGATGAAGTCCATCATCTTATGATAATCAGAATGGGCTTCCTTCTTTTCAACCAAGACTATGAAATTATTCTTTTCATAAACAAATCCTGTTTGAGACATAATTTTGACTACTGGTGCCATTGTTGTGAGTAGAGGTTGCAGAGAAGAACTTGAGAATTGAGAGAGAAAGAGAATGATAATTGCAAGAAGAGAATGATAATTGCAAGAAAGCGTAAAGTGAAAATAAGAATTCAATTGGGCTTTTATACTTTCTTGAATTAAAACACAAATAAAATAATTAAATGATACTTTTAAGTAAGTGAAAGCCGTTCAGGAATAAATGAAACTGTAGAAATTCTGAAAACTACCGTAAATACAAATACATACAACACTGTATATCTGTATCAACGGTTGAGTAAAAGAATCAACGGCTGTGACTCACTGTCGTGACACATCAACGGATAAGGTAAATAGTTATCCGTTGATGAACAACCCTATTTTATCCGTTGAAGGATAAAATGACCAGAAATATATTTGTCTTTCAACGGATAATGAATATCCATTCATAGAACAATTTTGGCTTTCAACGGATAGGGAATATCCGTTGATAGGATAAGTCTTGATTAAAGCCAACTTTGTTCTTGCAGCAAATTCATTTCAGGCTACAAGACAGATTACATAGATGACATAGATTATGAATAGTTAAGCATACCTAACTCACTTACTAATCTTGTGAATGTTGATTCATCAAGTGGCTTGGTAAATATGTCTACAATCTGCTTTTCACTTGGAACAAAATGAAGTTCCACTGTACCTTTCATCACATGTTCCCTAATGAAGTGGTACTTGATATCAATGTGCTTGGTTCTTGAGTGTTGCACTGGATTTTCAGTAATGGCAATGGTACTTGTGTTATCACAAAATATTGGAATTTTGTCAACAGTTATACCATAGTCAAATAACTGGTTCCTCATCCACAGTATTTGTGCACAGCAACTACCAGCTGCAATGTATTCAGCTTCAGCTGTTGATGTGGAAACATAATTCTGCTTCTTGCTGAACCATGATACAAGCTTGTTTCCTAGAAATTGACAGGTGTCTGTTGTGCTTTTCCTGTCTATTTTGCAACCTGTATAATCTGCATCTGAGTAGCCAATTAGATCAAAACCAGACTCTCTAGGGTACCAAATTCCTAGATTTGGAGTCCCCTTGAGATATCTGAAAATTCTTTTAATAGCCACTAAGTGAGATTCTTTAGGGTCAGCTTGAAATCTAGCACAGAGACATGTAGAAAACATAATATCAGGTCTACTGGAAGTTAAATATAAAAGTGAGCCAACCATGCCTCTATAACTTGTAATATCCACAGACTTTTCAGCCTTGTTTAATTCAAGCTTGGTGGCAGTGGCCATGGGAGTTTTTGCAGGTGAACAATCCATTAAGTCAAACTTCTTTAAAAGATCATAAATATATTTAGTTTGACTAATGAAAATTCCACCACTAACTTGTTTAACTTGTAAACCAAGAAAGTAAGTTAGCTCTCCCATCATGCTCATTTCATATTTACTTTGCATTAATATAGCAAACTTTTTACAAAGTTTATCATCTGTAGATCCAAATATAACATCATCTACATAAATTTGTACAAGTATCTTAGAGCCATTAACATTTCTAAAGAAGAGAGTTTTGTCAACAGTACCTCTTGTGAAGTGATTATCTAGAAGGAACTTTGATAAAGTCTCATACCAGGCGCTAGGTGCTTGCTTTAGTCCATAGAGTGCTTTCAACAAATAATACACATGGTCTGGAAAATTTGGATCTTCAAAACCTGGAGGTTGGCTTACATAAACTTCTTCCTCCAATTCCCCATTTAGAAATGCACTCTTGACATCCATCTGATAGACTTTGAAATTGGCATTAGCTGCATAGGCTAGAAAGATTCTGATGGCTTCAAGTCTTGCAACTGGAGCAAATGTTTCATCAAAATCTATTCCCTCTTGTTGAGAATAGCCTTTGGCAACCAATCTGGCTTTATTCCTTATGACAATGCCATTTTCATCTATCTTGTTTCTGAATACCCATTTTATGTCAATAGAACTCTTGTTCTTTGGCTTGGGTACCAGCTTCCACACTTTGTTCCTCTCAAATTGGTTTAGCTCCTCTTGCATAGCTAAAATCCAATCTGGATCCAAAAGAGCTTCTTCCACTCGCTTAGGTTCCTCCTGTGATAGAAAGCTACTATACAGACATTCATCTTGAGTAGCCCTTCTAGTTTGTACTTTAGATGTAGCATCACCAATGATCAGTTCAAAAGGGTGATTCTTGGTCCATTTCCTTTGAGGTGGTAGATTAGCCCTTGATGAGGTTGCCTCAGTATTGTCATGATGTGAGATAAAATGTTGATTTGTTGAAACTCCCCCTGAGTTGCTGATCCTTTGAAAGGAATTGGGAGTTCTATCAACTGATGAGGTGAAGTGATTATCCGTTGACATACTGTGATCAACGGATGCTTCGTTATGAACATCAACGGATGATGCACTTTGTCTTTCAATGGATGCTGCATTGCTTCTTTCAACGGAAGCTGAATTTTGACTTTCAACGGATGCAGCATTCTGTGCATTATCCAAAGGCAGACTCTGGTTTCTTCTTGAGATGCCTTCTTCATCATTCTCATCTTCACTATCATCACAATATATCTCAATATTGTCAAATTTGAGTCCTTCATGATGTCCCTCATCTGTTAGTCCATCAATCTTTTTATCATCAAACACAACATGTACAGATTCCATGACAATGTTGGTTCTTAGATTGTAGACCCTATATGATTTTCCAGCAGAATAACCAACAAATATTCCTTCATCAGCCTTTGCATCAAACTTTCCTTTGTGATCAGATTGATTCCTTAAGATGTAACATTTGCAACCAAAGACATGTAGAAAGTTTAAAGTTGGTTTTCTTCTCTTGAATAATTGATAGGGAGTCATGCATTTTGCTTGATTAATTAGAGAAATATTTTGAGTGTAACATGCACAGTTAACAGCCTCAGCCCAAAAATAAGTTGGGAGCTTTTACTCCTCAAGCATTGTCCTTGCAGCTTCAATTAGTGATCTGTTCTTCCTTTCCACCACACCATTTTATTGTGGAGTTCTTGGAGCTGAGAACTCATGCATGATCCCATTTACTCCACAAAACATCTTCATGGTTGAATTCTTGAACTCAGTTCCATTATCACTCCTAATATTCCTTACTTTGAAATCAGGATGATTGTTGACTTGCTTGATATGATTGATGATGATTTCACTAGCTTCATCCTTTGATCCAAGAAAATAAACCCATGAAAACTTTGAGAAATCATCTATAATCACTAGGCAGTATCTTTTCCTTGAAATTGACAATACATTGACTGGTCCAAAAAGATCCATGTGTAGAAGTTGCAGTGGTTCATCAATTGCAGATTCAAGCTTCTTACTGAATGATACTTTCTTTTGCTTTCCTTTCTGACAAGCATCACACAGTCCATCCCTTGTGAATTCCACTAGAGGCATTCCTCTAACTAAGTCCTTTTTGACTAGATCATTCATTGTCTTGAAATTCAAATGGGACAGCTTCTTGTGCCATAGCCAACATTCAACTGGACTTGCTTTGCTGAGAAGACAAGTAATGGATTCTGCATCTGTAGAGTTGAAATCAGCTAAGTACACATTTCCTTTTCTAACTCCAGTTAGAACCACTTTATTGTCCTTTTTACTTGTGACAATACAGGCTTCAGAATTGAAGGAAACAGTATTCCCTATGTCACATAGTTGACTGATGCTCAATAAATTGTGTTTGAGATCATCAACCAATGCAACTTCATCAATGATGACATTTTCTTTTGAAATCAAGCCATATCCCATAGTGAATCCTTTGCTGTCATCTCCAAAGGTTATGCTAGGGCCAGCTCTCTCCTTAAACTCTGTGAGCAGGGTGAAATCTCCTGTCATGTGTCTTGAACAACCACTGTCCAAGTACCATAGATTCCTTCTTTGTCCCTGCACACAACAAAATCAATCAAGTTGATTTTGGTACCCAAGTTTCCTTGGGTCCAGCCTTGTTAGTCTTTTTCCTAGACTTCATTCCTCCTGCATCTTTTGACTTAGGTAACTTTGGGTCAACCTTGGTCTCAGATGTGGTTGGTTGAAGTGTAGGGTTAGTCACAGAATCATTTAACGCATTTGATTGAATTTGATAAGGCATAGGTTGTGCAAACATGTTATTCCACATAGGCATATTGTATGGCATTTGAGGCATACTAAATGCAGTAAAGTAAGGATTGTTAATGTATGGCATGCTTGCAAAATGTGCATGGGGATTCTGGTGAGACATAACAGGCATAGCATGCAGAGGTGACATAGACATGTTAGGCATGGAGGGATTTAAGGCGTGGGAGCATTTTTAACAGATTTGCAATTATCAGATAGGTGATTAACACTTTTACAATGTACACAGCTTTTTCTAGGAGCATACCTATCAGGTGTGTAATTGTTATATTTATTAATCCCTACCTTCCCATTTCTTTTAGATTTTCTTTTAGTTTCCTTCTTATCCTCAACCAACTTAAGCCTATCTTTCAACTGATCTAAAGTCATGTGTCATATATTCACCTTACATACATCTCTGGATGTGCTAGCTCCTTCTTTGACAAAGTTCTTGAGAGTTGAATCATTCTTTTTATTTTTAAAAGAACTTGCCTGTTTTAATTGATGAGCCTTCAACGGATGCTCCTTTTCTTCCTTCAACGGATAACTTTCATCATCCGTTGATTCCACATCAGTTGACAATCCATCAATTAATTCTAACTTCTTTTTGTTTTTCTTCCAGGCATCCTCACAGAATGATTCAATTCCTTGAACCTTGGCAATTTGAACACCAACATCCCTAGATGTTTTCCAGGCCTTGATTACCTCTTGCTCACTTTCTAACTGTTTAGAAAGAATTTCTACTTTCTTAACAGCTTCTTCTAGTTTACTCTCGACAGTCAAGCATTTAAGTTTAATCTTTTCAAGCTCAATTACCTGACTCTCTAACACAGCATTCCTATCACTTAAAAACACATTATTTTCTTTGATCCTAGTATTTTCTTTAGCTAGTGATTTAAGAGAAACACGCAAATGATATAATTCATTGGACATATCATTTATGGCTTCATTGCATTCATATTTAGAAAGCTGAGAGAGATCAGTAGTAATTACCTGGTTGCTTGATGAACTAGTTTCATTTTCATCAGAATTAGCCATCAGGGCTAGGTTGACATATTCCACATCATCATCTTCATTTACCCCATCTGCTGTCCAATCATCTTGAGTGAGAAAAGCTTTTTCCTTTTGTTTGAGCAAATCAAAATACTTCCTTTTGTAATCAACTTGCTCAAATTTCTTTTTCTCAGAATTTGGCTTCCTACACTCACTTGCAAAGTGTCCACTAATGCCACAGTTGTAACATTTGAACTTTGATTTGTCCACCATGTTTTTGTTTGGCTTAGTGAACTTTGTGTTTTTCCTGAACTTCATCTTTGCAAACCTCCTGGACAGAAAGGCCAGATGTTCATCAATATCATCAGATTCATCCTGACTGGAATTGTCTTCATCCTCAGCAACTTGCTTTTTACCCTTGCTTGATTCTGATTTGCTTGTGCCAATTTTGAGACTTGGCATTGTCTTTTCCTCATTTCTGGCTTCAACTTTTTCACTGTCAGCTACAAGTGCAACTGATCCTCCTTTTCTCTTTCCCTTTTCCAACAGCTCATCTTGCTCCATCTTAAGTTCATAAGTCTTCAAAATTCCATATAATATTTCAAGTGTGAAGTCCTTATAATCTTGAGAATTTCTTAGAGAAACAGTCATAGGCTTCCATTCCTTTGGTAGAGACCTTAGAAATTTTAAATTGGAGTCCTTGACTTGGTACACTCTCCCATACAGCTTTAATCCATTCAATAGTTTCTGAAATCTGTTGAATGTATCATTCAATGATTCTCCTTCTTCAAAGTGAAAATATTCATATTGTTGAATGAGAAGCTACATTTTGTTTTCTCTAACTTGCTCAGTGCCTTCACAGATAAGCTGCACAGTATCCCAAATTTCCTTAGCAGTTTGGCTATTGATGACATTGTCAAACATATCTTGATCCAGGCCATTAAACAAAATGTTCATGGCTTTCTTGACCTTGTGGACCTCTTCAATATCTTCAACAGTCCATTCTGCCTTTGGCTTGGGAATAGACTGTCCAACAGCAACTGTAGCAGTAGCAGCTGTGGCCACCTTGTGTGGGATGTGAGGACCATTCTCAATGCAGTTGATGTAGCTTTCATCTTGAGAGAGAAGATGTAAATGCATCTTCACCTTCCAGTGATGATAGTTATCTCTTTCCAGGATTGGAATCTTTACACCAATATCCTTCTTACTCATGATGTTAGCAGAATAGATCTTTAAACTCTTTGTATGTTAAGAGCTTGCTCTGATACCAATTGTTATTCCCAGTGGACTAACAATGAGATTTACAGAAGGGGGGGTTGAATGTAAATCTCATAACTTTTTCAAGTTTTGAGCAATTTGTAAGACTAAGTGTTTGAGTGATCAAATGTGTGTGAATTGCTTGGAGCTGATGCAGACAGATATATATTTAAACACAAATGTAATGAACACAAAGAACTTAAAAACTTTTCTGGTGGATTTGTTGTTCCACCAGAGATGTGTTATTTCAGAAAATCTGTGATTCAAAATTAAATCACAGCTGCTTCCTAGTACAAACTAGATAATTTTCTCTCTTGATATTTCTAAACAGCTCAGGGAAAATTCACATCTAATTACTAGCTACTACTTGGTTTATATAACACCAAGTTTACAAGTGAAGACAAAGATAAAGTACAATAAGACAATAGTTCTCTACTTGTTTCTGTTCCATTTTTATCCAGTGTAATATGGAATTATCTGTTGACTTTCCATTATGAACCAGACTAAAAACGGCTGCTTTTTATGCTGTTCCTGAAATAGGCTACCATATCTCTGTCAATCCATGTGCCTCTGTCAGCTTTGTTAACTGTCACTATCAACTGCTATGAGACTGAGCATCCGTTGAAGCTTTCATCCGTTGATGACTTTATCCGTTGATGCTCTAGCAGTGCATCCGTTGAAGCTTTCATCCGTTGATGGCTTTATCCGTTGATGCTCTAGCAGTTGAAGCTTTATTCGTTGAAGCACTTATCCGTTGATGGATATTATCCGTTGAAGCATTAGAGACATCCGTTGAAGCTTAGTTTCTTATCCGTTGAAGGTCTTCAATATCCGTTGACACTTCTTCACTTATACAAAATTACAAGGCATGAAATATTTACAATTAGCCCTCCTATTTGTACATCCATTAGCAGTCAACATAACTGATTATCTCCTAACAACATCTAAGAATTACAGCTTGAAATCAGAAAGTGAGATGTGCTACAATACCAAACTTATTGCTAAGTAAGGCTACTCCTTCAACGGATAGACAAGATGGTCTTATCCGTTGAGGCTACAAACACTAGATTTCTACTTAAGTGTTTTGCTGAACTTATCATCAAACTAATACACATATTCCTAACATAAACAGATTGATATTTAAATATAATTTATGTAACTATTATAAGTAAAAAAATATAGATTTTACACTATCATCCAGCAGAATGAGGTTATATCTCTTGATGACATCAATTGCGGTAGAAGAGTTTGGAACCGAAGGCCACATTCGAGTTACTCTTGCTTTAATTTTCCAGGTGGTTCTAGAGAGGTCGAGAGAAGATAGTTGATCGAACATTGTTGCTAAAAATCTGGAATAGTATATTCAGCGAATTAGTTCGAATTAGTTCGAATTAATTCAACTTTTAATACATGATAGATACATAAAAACTATGAGAAAATAGAAAATCAGAAATAGTTGAGTATTATTACGTTTGTGTAGTGGTTGCTAACTGTTAGTCGGAAGATGTGATTTTGTGTGAAAGGATGAACATGGTTTATATATGTGATTGAGACATAATTAGTGGGAGGAATTGATGTATGTATAGAAAAATCAGCACTTAATAATTATTTTCATGATTCAAATAATAAATTAATGATTTTCTAATCATAAAAGAATCAATTATAGCATGAATTATGGACATGTATGATATTACTTGGATTATTGATTTTGTAAATCATAAAAAGAATCAATTAGAACTATATCTATATTTTTGCAGGGTGTAATTTGCTAATAAATAATTTATATGACTATTTACTCTTATTAAGGGGAGGAAAATAGAGAAGAGCATTTTAAGTAAATTGTAAAAGCTAGTGCTAGTAAGTATTAAGAATATATTGAAAATTCAGTATGATACATACTATAGATTGTATGTATGATGTGGTGTGCAACAAATTGTGCGATGAAGAATTATGTTTACAAAGAAGAATCAAAGAAGAATCGGCAGAATCATGTAGCTCTACAATCAAGGAAATTGAAATACATTCGATAATAATTGTGATGATAATTGTGATCAAACATCCCTTTTATTCTTTACAGAATAATTGTGATTGCTGTCATATTGGTAGTTACCATGTTGAATTAATTCAAATATGTTGAATAGTAAATATGGAGTATCCGGAACCCATGGATAGTGAATATGGAGTATCCGCTAAATATAGTATTGTTTGTATTGATAAATTGAAATCGGATAAATCCATGGGTTGCAACTGGGTTGGATTATTAAAATGGTTCATGTATTTGAATTTTGTATGACCAAAAAGGGTAAACAAATGATTAAGGAGAGGAAAATAGAGAAGCGCCTTAAATTGTAAAAGCTAGTGCTAGTAAACATTAAGAATATATTAATTAAAAAGATAAACTTTAAATATAGAATCAAAAAGATAAACTTAAAATAAAATTAAGAGAAGTATTATAAATAAAGTAAAGTAAAGTAGAGATTAGAAAAGTAAATGCAAAAAACACACTATGCCTAAGAAAAACTAGAATATTTTATCAAACGCATCCTCGAAACGCGTCTTTCAACCTATTTAAGACGAAAGAGGCCCTACCCAAGCATGCACTATGAATGCATTGTATGACGCTTACACCGTATTTGTATGATGCTTGAACTACTTTGAAGTCGTATTTAGCCACTAGTGTTTGAATTTTATGTTCAGAGTTCAGTGAATCTTGGAAAGTAACTTGGTCACTTAACTTGAGCTATATCTTTAAATTTTTAATCATAATTACTAAGTTTACATTTAAATTTTATTATAAAATTCAACTTTAATGATGCAATCATATTCATATACATAGGTACAATATAAAAATCTCAATGAACCTTAATTTTACCAATAAAATTAAGATATCTTCATAAATTAACTAACATCCTATATTTTCAGATTCCAATAAAATTTTAATGAAAATGAAGCATTAGCATTAGCAAATGTATGCTTAAGGTATTCAAAATAAGACTAATACATGTATGGTTAAGTTATTCAAAATAAAACTAATTAATAAGCTGTTGTTTTATTGTCACAGTCAAGGTATGGGTCTATTTAAAGAAGAAGAATGTATATTCTCCAGCACCATCTTCTAAATTAACATTGCAGATGGATCCCCTAGTTATATTTCTTCTTCTTGCTTTTCCAGTTGCATCAGTATATCTCTTGTTTTATCACAAAAAGAGAGCTGATGATCTTTCTTCACCTCCAGGTCCGCCAGGCTTTCCGATTATCGGAAACTTTTACCAACTTTATAAAGCTTCATGTGCTCATGAGTATCTATGGGACCTATCAAAGCGATATGGATCTCTCATGACTTTACACATGGGCTCTGTCCCCATACTAGTCGTATCATCAGCAAAGATGGCAAAAGAAGTGTTGAAAACTCAAGATCTTATCTATTGTAATAGGCCTGTTTTGACAGGACCGCGAAAAATGTCGTATAATGGACTAGATGTTGCGTATGGTCGATATAGTGATCATTGGAGGCAAGTGAGGAAGTTTTGTACTCTCGAACTTTTCACTCAAAGCAGAGCTCAACTTTGTGTTCGTCCTGTTCGCCAAAAAGAGGTGTCTCGGATGATTGAACGACTGCAGGAGTCGGCTGCTTCTTCGAAAGATGTCAATGCGTTTGAATGTTTTGCGAATTTGTCTACTTCCGTTATTTCTGGAGTTGCATTCGGGAACAGGTACGATGAAGACCGGTTAGGAAAAGACAGATTCCAACGGATGGTGTCGGGGTTGGAAGAGATGTTTGTTGGCAGTTTTATGTCTGATTACTTTCCTGTATTTGGCTGGATTGATAGACTCAGTGGAATGAATGCTAAACTTGATCGCACTTTCAAAGAGTTAGAAGCGTTTTACCAACAACTTATCGATGAACATCTTCAACGTGATAGATCCGAATCTCAAACAGAGGATCTCGTTGATGTCATGTTGAAAAACAAAGACTCCTCTTCTCTATCAATGGACACAATTAAAGCAATTCTTATGGTATGTAGCTTCTTTAACTCTTTATCATTTTAACAACTTCTTTTTTAAAAGTCAAGCACCATTTCGGGTTTTGGGTTTAAGGAAGTTACCTTACTCCTCAGTCCCTCGTGATTTATACTCCCTCCCTCTCATTCATTTCTCTACATTTTTTTCGTGGACATTTGTCCCAATTCTTTATATTTCAAAAGTTTCCAAAAATAATAAAGTTTTATAATATAAAAATTAACTACATAGTCACATACATATGCAGTATTCATGATTCAGTTGTTTCATAAATGATTGCAGGATGTATTCATCGGAGGAACCAGTACAAGCGCGACTGTGTTGGTCTGGGCAATGACAGCATTAATGCGTAATCCAGGAGTCATGAAGAAAGTTCAGGAAGAGATTAGATCAGTGATCGGGAATAAAGGCAATGTAGACGAAGAAGATCTTCAAAATCTCCCTTACTTGGAAGCAGTTGTGAAGGAGACCATGCGACTATACCCTGCAGGTCCACTACTTATGCCCCGAGAAACAATGAAAACCTCTATAATCGGTGAAGATAAAGATCACATGTACAAGATCAAACCTAAAACCATAGTTTACGTAAGCATGTGGGCAATTGGAAGAGACCCGGAAAACTGGAAAAATCCCATGGAGTTTGTGCCTGAAAGATTCATGGAAAGACCTGATTTTAATTACTCAGGACAACAATTTGAGTACATACCTTTTGGTGCTGGTAGGAGAATATGTGCTGGGATTAACCTAGGAATAACCACCGTGGAGCTTGCACTTGCTAATCTTCTTTACACTTTTGACTGGGAACCACCTTCTGGGATGAGATTTGAGGACATTGATGATCAGACTGTTGGAAATAATTTAGCTTTGCATAAGAAAAATCCACTCTATCTTCGACCTAAAAAATTTGTATGTCCATGATCATGCGGTGACATATATGGCTACGTAAGATGAAAAATATATGATCCTTGATCCTTTTTATTGCATAAATAATTGTGCGAGACAATACCCTGCACTCTGCATATTCCTGTCTTTGATCTTTTTATTAATTATTATACCTTTTCATTTTCCAAGTTCCTCGTGATGCACAATAATATATCAACATGTATGTTGTAATAAGAAATATTCTTCGAAATCACAATTTGTATGAAATGAAATACGAGCAAACACATTTATTTAGTATATATAACCAGATCGAAAGTGGTAATTTTTATATATTATTTTATATATTTATAATCTCTATTATATAATTATATAATCTACAATGCAAATACGCAACAAAGATATTGGTATATATATGAATTATCTATATATAACAGAAGAATAAGAAAATAAAATTAGTGTGGCATTTTATTTTCGTAAAATTATAAATTTTCCCTTACATTTGCTATATTTAAAAAAATGTTGTCATTAGAGATCGAACATAAGTCTACTCATTCAATAATATATTTTTATATTACCTATATCAAACTATCACTTATATTTTTAATTATACATATAACTAACTCTATAGCCCGAGACACGGACATACTCTTAAATATTATATAATTTTTTTATTAATTTCAATTTTTATTTCAGGTATTTGAAATTCAAGTTAGTGATAGATGTTGCGACATTATAAACTTATTTTTGTGTTATATTCATAGAAAATTCCCAGCGTGACTATATTATTGTCGACTTGCCGGAAAAATTTTAATGCTACGTAACATGTTATTTGTGTCGTATTAGTTCTTTGTGCTATGTTGATATGAATTTCGTTCAAGATACGTGCAATGTGAAATGTGATTATATTATTGTCAAATTGTTACTACATATTTGATACTACATAGTACATGATATGTTCGTTGTATTGTTTTGGTAGGTTTTTCCCGTAAAATAAAATCTGACAATTATATTGTGTATTTTCTTAGCAAGTATTTGATACTTCATAATTGTCATGAATAATCATATTACACATTAAATATTTTAAAAAAATATACTCAAAATAATTTTGTAAGTGTATTTTAAATTAGGTAATGATGATTTTTTTTTCGTCAGTCACTTAACTCACAATTAATTTGTTATGAAATTGTGTCATGTTATTTAAAAATTTGATATAATAAAATTATGGTATATTTATAATTATATCAAAATCTTAAATTTTTAATTATATTTTATTACTTTTTTAAGGATACATATAACTTAAAATGACATACGTGTAGGTGTATGTTCATATATATGTATTATCATTTTAAAGTTTGACTATTAATGAGCATTATATATGAAATAAATAAGATAGAAGTTTCATAAATAAGATAGGAGTTAAGTGTAATTATAGTGTTTGAAGGGTATAATAGTCATTTTACCATGATTAAATTGTCTCACTCAACCCCCCACTTACTCTATTATATATATAATAGATATGTAAGTTATTTCACTTTAAGCGTAATTATTCGATTTTTTTGGGGGTTAATTTTAGCAAACTGAATTTAAATATTTGTTCAAATACAATACATTAACAGATTAATAATGTATGTATGTATGTATATATTACGACTATGAAGGGTTTATGTATTTAGTTGAATTTGAAATAATAATTTCACCGGATTTTTTTTAAAAAAAATACTTGAAATACTTTAGCTTAATTTGAATTCAAAACATGTTCCATTTTTTGAAAAATATTCGTCATTTGACTATATAAACCAGGTTTAGTATTTAAATTATGAGTTTGATGAAGACAACTCACATAATTTAAATTTAACATAATTATATAGTCAATAACATAAATCCGCAACAAAGAATTCGGTATATATACGACTTATAATCCATAACTATGCATAATCAATTAGCATAGAGTAATTTGATATCCGACAAAATTTATTTCGTCGGGCATTCTCCCAATCCTTTCTTTATCAATATAATAACAGAACATGCACATAAAATTCATAAAATTCAGGAGACATTTTAGTCTCCTAAAATTAGAAATTTTTCCGTGTGTATTTAAAAAAATGTTTGTGCTGAGAATCGAACCCAAGTTTAACCACTATCTTTTAAATTTCAATACCACGATGCCAATTTGTCATTTATGTTTTTTAATTATACACTTAACATGTATTTGTCACATAAGAGTTATAGAATAACATTTTTACAATCATCTTTTTCTTTTTATATATGTCGATTTAGTTGCCTATATATTTCTAAAAAATTATGTTACTATTAAAATACAAATATTATTTAACATTTAACATAGAAAAATTAATATTTTACAAAAAATATACAAGATTATAAAATTAATTATTAATAATATTCTAACAATTATTTATTTGAATATGATACAAGATTATATATAGTAATTGATTAGTCAAAAAATATATTCAATGTTACTTATACATAGTGTGACGGCCTCAACCCCGGGGTCAGGAGTTGACGTCACTAAACACAATTACCAAAAATATAAACAACGGAATTATTATTAAAATATACTAACTTGACCCCAAACCAAGATCCGATCCAGGTTCAAGTATAATTCAGGTTCTCATTATTACAAACTTTTTATTCAACATCTAAGACACACTAACTTTATTCAGCAACTCCTCAAACCTCATGGCCTGATACAAACTACCTCAGAGGAGCCGGGTCCGGTAGGGGCGGGAACATAGGTCGGTCTGACTGATCTTCTAGGCATCTGCGAAATATACATAACAGTTTGCAAGGGTGAACATAATCGCTCAGCAGTACCAAAGTATGAATAACAGAATAAAGCAGTAATGTAACAATAATAGGAACAAAACTGTAATCATGATAGCAACATTATGCAACAAAATCAGAGAAAACTGGATATCACTAACTAGCATGCTTCATCAAAATAACATAACAGAGTGCTTTAAAAACACCAGAGTCCAATTTTTAGCATGCTAGTCACACTTGTAAAATTACTGTATCAACTATTTGTACCCTTACGGGAATCATAAAACCAAATCAGATACGTAATGGATATGTGTAGACAGCTGATCAGGCTATCAACACCAGACAGCTCCAACTGCCATCTCATTTATGGCTCCAACTGCCATCTCATTTATCTGTTCCGGAACTCAGAGACTAGCTAGGTCTCTGACCTGCTGGACTAATCGGTTATATAGTGCGCGCAACCGAATTAGCCTCTTACGCCACCTCAATAGGTCTACTCTGGCCCCAATGTATCCCATATCTGATCGTTTTAATCCAGTTTTCAAAATCATCACTTTTACCTATCTCTTTTTCAAAACCAATTATGTCACAACACACTATTCAAATCCTCTTTTCATTTAAATCACGTTTAGAGATAGGTGTTTTCAGAAGTTACTTTTCCCCAAAAACATAATTTAAAACAACATTTTCAAACACAGGGGATACGTAACTTAAAACATTTCTGTTCCATTACGAAAGTAAAACATTTAGTTATTCATATACACTGAACCATAAAAGAATGGTCAGGGGTACTTGCCTTGCAATGCTTTACAAAACCCTAAGTAGCTTTCACGCTGACTTTAAACCTGGGAAAACTCGATCGGAATCTACAAATACAGAATACCCTAATCAGTTACACTGATATGCTTGATATCCTCAAATTCTAACAACTCAATCCGATAACCCCACTCGTATCATTATTATACACATAAACTCGTAATCGCATAGTCACGTAGTCGGAAATATTGTTAGGGGTAACACTTATAAATACATATACTTTCGAACATATTTTTAGGAAATTTTGGCAGCATCTTATTTATTTATAAGACTAGTCGTCAATTACGATCGACGTCCATAATCAAAACAATCCACAATATTACGCCACCATTTATACAACGTACATTCCAACACCAGTCACAATCAATTATTCAAGTCCGAAAATATTTTACCCAATCCTTTTTATTTATTTATAAAATTTAGGACTCAGAACATCGTCATCACCATCCACCGTCCGCTCGTAACAAGTCATCGCGGTACGACGACAAAATTTATTGGTGCCCGAAATATTCGGGTATCCAAATAAATTCCACCGATTTATTAATAATTATTTTCCCACACGAATTAATAATATCACAAATTTTACTCAATAATTCCTGCAGAAAAAAAAATGATAATAATCAAATCAAACTGCATAGTCTCGGCCCAACAGAAAAAGGCCCAAATGTATCGGCCCAAACTGCAGGCCCAAAAGCCAAAACAACAGAACAGGAACCCAATGAAACACACGCGCAAACGCGCCGCAGAACCACAACAGGGCGGCAACACAAGCGGCGGTGCTGCTTTCTACCACCACTCGACACACACAACACAATCACACACACAACACAATCACACACACAACACAGCACATACATATATGTATATACTATAACCAAATCAGAATCAGGCAACCAGAATAAAGAGGATGGCCAGAAAGTAATTACCGAACACAGGGAGCCGGAGAAGAACACCGGAAAAGCGAGGAAGAAACAGAGGTGAAGAAACGAAGGTAGAACAGTAAAAGAGAGAAGGAAGAATCGATGGAGAGAGACAGGGACAAAGAGATGATGTTTGGGGAAATAAGCTACTGCCTGCACGTGTCCTTCAAATGGGATGCGTGTTAATATTCTTTTACGAAATTTTAACACGTGTCCCTGAGTATTATGGGTCGAATAATTAACGAATTTTGAAATCAACGAGTCATGGCACCTCAAAAAAAATCTCGTTAAATCACGATAATACTTTTAAAGTATTGTAAATATTCCGAGGTTTATAAAAATATATATTTTGAAATTTTTAAACAATTTCTAAAACGCAACTGGTACCCGTTTTTAACAAATAAACGAAACAACGGGCGGGTGAAATCAATCCCAAAAATTTTGAATATAATTTTAAAATTCTCGGAATATTCCAAACTTATATTAATATGAGTTTCATAATTTTTGAAGATTTCGATAATTAAATATGGATTTTACCATTAAACACACTCAGAAAATCATTTAAAAGTGAATAATTAACGAAATATTGATTTCTCAATTTTATAAAGTCCTAAAAATAATTATTGAAATTATAAAATTAGAAAACAAATTTTAAAGATAGTTCAAATATTTATGGAATTAAAACTACAATAAAATCACTTTTACAAGCAAAAATAAAATCTTATAACTTACCAATAAATCACACAATTCCAATCTCACATATCAATAAATCATAAATAATTAAATAAAAATCCACAACTGCTGCCAAAACCAATACACACATTTTATTTATTTACGTAAACCTTTATTACACTTCCAAATATTAGAAATAAAATAAAAATACACGAGTCGTTATATCATTTCCCCCTTAAAAAGATTTTGTCCCCAGAATCTATACAACTAAACAAATGAGGATATTTATCAAGAATGTCCGACTCTAATTCCCAAGTAGACTCTTGTACTCGAGGATTTCTCCACAATACTTTTACTATAGGAATTGATTTATTCCTGAGGACTCGTTCCTTACGGTCTAGGATTTGGACTGGTTGTTCCACATAGGACAAATCTCGTTGAAACTCAATCGGTTCGTATTCTATGACTTGATTCGAATTAGGGACATAGGGCTTCAACATAGACACATGGAACACATTATGAATGTGCTGCCACTGCGGTGGTAACGCTATCTCATAAGCAACCTTTCCCACTTTCTTCAAAACTTCAAAGGGTCCTATGAATCTAGGGCTAAGCTTACCCTTCTAACCAAATCATACTAACCCTTTCCAAGGTGATACTTTTAGTAACACCAGAGCTCCTATCTCAAAGTCCATATCTTTCCAATGCAAATTCGTGTGTTTTCTTTGTCTATCTTGAGCTGCTTCCAACCTTTTCCGAATTAACACTATGGCATCTTTGGTCTGCTGAACCAACTCAGGACCTAACACTTTCTTTTCTCCTACCTCATCCCAGTACAATGGTGATCTACACTTTCGTCCATACAAAGCTTCGTAAGGTGGCATCCCTATACTGGCATGGTAGCTGTTATTATACGAGAACTCAATCAAAGGTAGGTGTTCATCCCAATTACCCTTAAAATCTAGAACACAGACTCTCAACATATCCTCTATGGTCTGAATCGTCCTCTCACTTTGGCCATCCGTCTGAGGATAATAAGCGGTGCTCATATTCAATTTCGTTCCTAGGCACTCTTGGAATTTAGTCCAGAACCTGGAATTAAATCTCGGGTCTCGATCCGACACCATAGAAACAGGCACTCTATGTTTGGTAACTATCTCATCCAAGTATAACTTAACTAGCCTTTCCAACGAATACCTTTCATTAATCGGAAGGAAATATGCCGACTTAGTCAACCTATCAATGATTACCCAAATACCATCGTGATTCGCTCTCGTCTTTGGCAATCCCAATACAAAATCCATAGCAATCTCTTCCCATTTCCACTGGGGAATCTCCAAAGGTTGTAACAATCCACTCGGTCGTTGATGCTCTGCTTTCACCGTCTGACACACGTGACACTTATTTACCCAATTGGCAATATCCTTCTTCATTCCTGGCCACCAAAAATTTCTCTTCAAATCCTGGTACATCTTGGTACTACCAGGGTGGATAGAAAACCTAGAGTTATGAGCTTCCTGCAATACTTCGTTCTTCAATTCCGTTACATTAGGAATCCAAACTCTGGAAGAAAATCTATACAAACCTTGACTATCTTTTTGAGTGCATAACTCTTCTCCTGTCAAAGTATCCAACTCTTGTTCCATAACTCCTTCTTGACACCTTTTGATCTTTTCCATCAATGCTGGCTGGAAAGTAACTTCATATAGTTGCTCCTGACTTTCATTAAGTACTCGAACTTCAATTTCCATTCTTCCCAAGTCTCGTGCCAACTCTTCCACAATCTTAACCATATTCAGCCTTTCCTTCCTACTCAAGGCATCAGCCACTACATTGGCTTTACCTGGGTGATAATTAATCGAACAATCATAATCCTTAATCAACTCCAACCACCTTCTCTGTCTCATGTTCAAATCTTTCTGCGTGAATATATACTTCAGGCTCTTATGATCTGTGTAAATATCGCATTTCTCTCCATACAAGTAGTGACGCCATAACTTTAAAGCAAATACTATAGCCGCCAATTCAAGGTCATGAACTGGATATTTTTGCTCGTGAGGCTTTAGCTGTCTGGAGGCATAAGCAATCACTTTGTCATGCTGCATTAACACACAACCCAATCCTTTAAAAGAAGCATCACTGTAGATTACAAAGTTTCCCGTCTCATCTGGTAATGCTAATACTGGAGCCGTCACTAATCTTCGTTTTAATTCCTGGAAACTTTCTTCACACTTTTCTGTCCAAACGAACTTCTCACTCTTCCTGGTCAACTTAGTTAATGGGGACGCAATCTTCGAGAAATCTTTCACAAATCTTCGATAATATCTTGCTAATCCAAGGAAACTCCTTATTTCCGTTGGTGTCTTCGGTTGCTCCCACTTTGATACAGCTTCGATTTTTACCGGGTCTACTTTGATACCTTCCTTACTCACCACATGTCCAAGAAACTATACTTCCGTCAGCCAAAACTCACACTTAGAAAACTTCGCATACAATTGCTTTTATCTTAACTTCTGTAGGGCAATCTGTAGATGCACTGCGTGATCTTTTGGATTCTTCGAATATATGAGGATGTCATTAATAAATACAATAACAAACTTATCCAGATACTCCTTGTATACCCTATTCATCAAATCCATGAAAGCCGCTGGTGCATTCGTCAATCCAAACGACATCACTAGAAACTCGTAATGGCCATACCTTGTTCTGAATGCAGTCTTGGGGATATTTTCGGGCTTTATCTTCAGTTGGTGGTAGCCAGATCTTAAGTCAATCTTTGAAAAGTAACATGCTCCCTTAAGCTGATCAAACAAATCATCGATTCGCGGCAAATGATACTTATTCTTTATCGTCAACTTGTTAAGCTCTCTATAATCAATACACAATCTCATACTTCCATCCTTTTTCTTCACAAATAGCACTGGAGCACCCCACGGGGAAATATTGGGTCGAATAACTCATTTATCCAATAATTCCTGAAGTTGCTTAGCCAATTCTTTCATTTCCATTGGGGCCATTCTGTATGGAGCCTTAGAAACTGGTTCAGCTCCAGGTATCAAATCAATGGAAAACTCTATCTCTCGATCAGGTGGCAATCCTGGTAACTCTTCTGGGAAAATGTCAGGGAATTCTCTTACTATAGAGATCTCATCCAAGATAGGGGTCTCTTTCTTCGTATCCACCACATGAGCCAAGTACGCTTCACATCCTTGATTCAGCAATCTTCTTGCTTGCATCACTGAGAGGAACTTCCTATCTTGCCTCTGCCCTTGGTAACTGATCCTTTTATTATCTGGGGTGTACATAACAACTCTCTTTTTCTTACAATCAATATTTGCCCTATATCGAGACAACCAATCCATACCTAAAATAACATCAAAGTCTCCCAACTCGAAGGGTATTAAGTCAACAGGGAACATATACCCCGAAATCTCTAGGGAACAACTAGGACAAAATTGTTTTATAGGTACTTTATCTTTATTAGCCACTTCTATAGTTAGAGGTTCGTCTAGGTCTTCTAACATCAATTTCATTTTATTCACACAATTCACAGACATAAAAGATTTGGACGCTCCTGAATCAAACAAAACGTTAACATGTACGTAATTAAGAATAAGCGTACCTGCAACCACATCGGAGTCATGAACTGGACACTTCTGGGTCATCTTAAAAGTCCTAGCTCTCGCAGTACTGGTTGCTGGTCCTTGAGACACACTCCTTCCCGCATTACCTTGGGTCACTGACTTGCAATTCCTAGCTATATGTCCCACTTTGCCGCAACTAAAACAAGTAACTCCTTGAATCTTAGACTTACATTCCGTGGAATAGTGACCTTTTTGTCCACACTTAAAATAATTAACATTCTCTCGGCACTGTCCACTAAGCTTTTTCCCACACGTCTTACAATCAGCTACTGGCTTACTCATCCTCGTCGGGGCAGAGTTAACTGAAGTAATACCGGGTTTCGCCTGGGGAACATCCTGTCTCTTGAACCTCTTATTCTTATTCCTTCCAAACCAACGCTGAAACTTCCGACTCACTATTCCTGATTCTGATCTAGCGGGTCCACTTTCAAATTTTCTTTTCTTCTCACCCTGCTCTTTTGTAGCTAATTTCTGATCACTTTCTATCACTAGGGCAACCTGAACTACCGAAGTATATATCTTGAGTTGTAAGGTTACAACTCCACTCCTTATTTCTGGCTTCAACCCTTGCTGAAACCGCTTCGCTCGTTGAGCTTCTGAACTCACATATTCTGGTGCTATACGGGCCAACTCCGTAAACTTTGCTTCATATTCCGTAACACTTTTATCCCCTTGTTTCAGTTCCAAAAATTCCACTTCCATTTGACTATGGAGACAGTCTGGAAAGTATTTCTCCAAAAACAACTCTGTAAATCTGGCCCATGGAACTGGACCTTCTCCTTCTAGGGCTCGCGTAGACTCCCACCAATAATTCGAATCATTCCTTAGAAAATAACTAGCATAATCAGTCTTTAAGTTCTCACTCACCTTGGTGAGCGCAAACGCCTTTTCCATCTCCTTTAACCATATCCTGGCAGCAACAGGATCTACCTCTCCTTTAAACTCTGGGGGCTTCACTGCTTAAAAAGACTTAAAACTGATCTTCTAGGCATCTGCGGAATATATATAACAGTTTGCAAGGGTGAGCATAATCGCTCAGCAGTACCAAAGTATGAATAACAGAATAAAGCAGTAATGTAACAATAATAGGAACAGAACTGTAATCATGATAGCAACATTATGCAACAAAATCAGAGAAAACTGGATATCACTAACTAGCATGCTTCATCAAAACAACATAACAGAGTGCTGTAAAAACACCAGAGTCCAATTTTTAGCATGCTAGTCACACTTGTAAAATTACTGTATCAACTATTCGTACCCTTATGGGAATCATAAAACCAAATCAGTTACGTAATGGATATGTGTAGACAGCTGATCAGGCTATCAACACCAGACGGCTCCAACTGTCATCTCATTTATGGCTCCAACTGCCATCTCATTTATCTGTTCCAGAAGTCAGAGACTAGCTAGGTCTCTGACCTGCTGGACTAATCGGTTATACAGTGCGCACAACCGAATTAGCCTCTTACGCCACCTCAATAGGCCTACTCTGGCCCTAATGTATCCCATATCTGATCGTTTTAATCCAGTTTTCAAAATCATCACTTTTACCTATCACTTTTTCAAAACCAATTCTGTCACAGCACACTATTCAAATCCTCTTTTCATTTAAATCACGTTTAGAGATAGGTGTTTTCAGAAGTTACTTTTCCCCAAAAACATAATTTAAAACAACATTTTCAAACACAGGGGATACGTAACTTAAAACGTTTCTGTTCCATTACGAAAGTAAAACATTTAGTTATTCATATACACTGAACCATAAAAGAATGGTCAGGGGTACTTGCCTTGCAACGCTTTACAAAACCCTAAGTAACTTTCACGCTGACTTTAATCCTGGGAAAACTCGATCGGAATCTACAAATACAGAATACCCTAATCAGTTACACCGACATGCTTGATATCCTCAAATTTTAACAACTCAATCCGATAACCCGACTCATATCATTATTATATACATAAACCCGTAATCACATAGTCACGTAGTCGGAAATATTGTTAGGGGTAACATATATAAATACATATACTTTCGAACACATTTTTAGGAAATTTTGGCAGCATCTTATTTATTTATAAGACTACCCGTCGATTACGATCGACGTCCATAATCAAAATAATCCACAATATTACGCTACCATTTATACAACGTACATTCCAACACCAGTCACAATCAATTATTCAAGTCCGAAAATATTTTACGCAATCCTTTTTATTTATTTATAAAATTTAGGACTCAGAACATCGTCATCACCGTCCACCGTCCGCTCGTAACAAGTCATTGCGGTACGGCGGCAAAATTTATTGGTGCCCGAAATATTCGGGTATCCAAATAAATTCCATCGATTTATTAATAATTATTTTCCCACACGAATTAATAATATCACGAATTTTACTTAATAATTCCTGGAGAAAAAAAATGATAATAATCAAATCCAACTGCATAGTCTCGGCCCAACAGAAAAAGGCCCAAATGTATCGGCCGAAACTGCAGGCCCAAAAGCCAAAATAACAGAACAGGAACCCAAGGAAACACACGCGCAAACGCGCCGCAGAACCACAACAGGGCGGCAACACAAGCGGCGGTGCCGCTTTCTACCACCACTCGACACACACAACACAATCACACACACAACAGAATCACACATACAACACAATCACACACACAACACAGCATATACATATATGTATATACTATAGGAACGAATCAGAATCAGGCAACTGGAATAAAGAGGGCGGCCGGAAAGTAATTACCGAACACAGGGAGCCGGAGAAGAACACCGGAAAAGCGAGGAAGAAATAGAGGTGAAGAAACGAAAGTAGAGCAGTAAAAGAGAGAAGGAAGATTCGATGGAGAGAGACAGGGCCAAGAGATGATGTTTGGGGAAATAAGCTACTGCCTGCACGTGTCCTTCAAATGGGACGTGTGTTAATATTCTTTTACGAAATGTTAACACGTGTCTCTGAGTATTATGGGTCAAATAACTAACCGAATTTTGAAATCAACGAGTCAGGGCACCTCGAAAACAATCTCGTTAAATCACGATAATACTTTTAAAGTATTGTAAATATTCCGAGGTTTATAAAAATATATATTTTGAAATTTTTAAACAATTTCTAAAACGCAACTGGTACTCGTGTTTAACAAATAAACGAAACAACGGGCGGGTGAAATCAATCCCAAAAATTTCCAAAATTATTTTAAAATTCTCGGAATATTCATGGAATTAAAACTACAATAAAATCAGTTTTACAAGCAAAAATAAAATCATATAACTCACCAATAAATCACACAATTCCAATCTCACATATCAACAAATCATAATAATTAAATAAAAATCCATAACTGCTGCCAAAACCAATATACACATTTTATTTATTTACGTAAACCTTTATTACACTTCCAAATATTAGAAATAAAATAAAAATACACGAGTCGTTATACATAGTGTTCTAAAAATCGGAATTTGGGTTGACTTGTTGAGCCTATCGAGTCACGAGTACTCGTATTATTCGGGGAGTACTCGGAATGAGTATTCAGATATAAGGCTATATAAATTAAAAAAAATACAAGATTATAAAACTAATTATTAATACTATTCTATCAATTATTTGTGTGAAGATGATACAAGATTATATATAGTGATTGATTAGTCAAAAAATATATTTTATGTTACTAGCAGATTACTCGGAATGAGTACTCGGATCAAAAATCGAATGCGTTAAATATTTATTTTTTTTAAAAATAATTATTAGGATATGTATAACATAGTTGATAGAGAATAAATAAATCCTGATTACATAATTAATGTTGCATTAATTACACATGACTTGGGCCACGAAGCCTAAAAAGAAGATGTATGACATTCAGACCAAAAAGGTTAACACATTGGTCAGGCCTGATGGACCAGATCAGGCCTGATAGAACAAAGAAAGCCCAAAACCCGGAATATTAATTAATTTCGTAATTAATTAATAAGGGAAAAATTAGCTGTTAAGAAAAGTCCCGATAAGGACGAAATCTCAGTAGATTAGCCTCCAAGGGACCTAAAAGGATAAGAAATCAGTTTCCTATCACTTAGGACTCCAAAGTCCATTCTAATTCTGAAACTAGACAACCAAGTCTCCTAACCCAAGTCCAATTTAAGGACTCCCAAAATTTATATAAGGGGCCTCACCCTACAAATCAGAACTACGTTTTTTGACTTGATCCTTGGCAATCAGCAAGGTACGTAGGCATCTTGTTAAGGCAGATTGGGTCACGAAACACAAGAGCAGTCAAACCGAGCCTTGAAGCTCACGTTCCTTAGTAATAGATACAACAATTATTATACCTTAGTTTTTGATCCATAACATTTGGCGCCGTCTGTGGGAAAATACAAAAACAACCATGGCGAGAACACGGAGAACAATTAGAGCCCTTGAAGGTGGAACACCAGCGGGGACAACCCAAGTGATTTCGTCAACCGTGGAGGTACCTCCTCATTCAACTTATGCAGCCACCCAAGGAGAAGCCCAGATAGGGGCAACTGAACCTCAGCCACAAGGGACGATTCCCTCGGCTACTCAAGGTACGAATCCCCAACTTCAACAACTACATACACCTGTGAATTCCCGACCCATTGGGTATGAGTATTCAACTCTTGTGACTACTAACCCCCCATATGGGATGCCCCTTTACCCCGAGGTTGGAGGAAGTGGACATGCTGTACGGAGTGAAGCACGAGGGCGATCGCCCCCTATATACAAGGTTTGGCTCATATCCCTGAACATCAGGAATTTTATGGTCCTTACACTGAGAGAGACTCCGAATCTTCGGATGATGAAGTGGCCCCAAAAAGGAGGCGTGCTGGCAAAGAGCCGATGGCTGATGGTCGCCAACGTCCTGGGAGCACCCAAGGGATGAATTCCCAAAAAGTGCAGGAAAGGATCAGGGCTCACGAGGCTGATATTCAAAGGCTGAAGCACGACTTGGAGGCGCACCAGAATACCAGACCTCCACTACCTCCAAGGGGGAGGAATCCTCCACCTATCATAGACCTGGATGGTCTAATACAGAGAAGGGCTGTTGTCCCAAGGGCTGATCCAAGCAATCTTCTTCCCCTTGGAGATCCTGTTGATCCTACCCCACCATTCACTGAAGAGATAATGAATGCCCATATCTCAAGGAAGTTCAAGATGCCCACTATCAAAGCTTATGATGGCACTGGAGATCCCGCCATTCATGTCAGGACATTCTCTAATGCACTGTTGCTGTAGCCCGTGAATGACACTATTAAGTGTCGGGCCTTTCCTCAAACCCTGTCGGGTATAGTCGTTTGCCCCCAAACTCTATTGGGTCCTTCAGAGAATTAAGTCAGGCTTTTATTAAGCAGTTCATCAGTGGGAGAGTGCATGAGAAAAGTTCAGCATCCCTCATGAGCATTGTGTAGGGAGCGAAGGAATCCTTGAGAGACTACCTGAATCATTTCACAAAGGAAGCTTTAAAAGTCCTGGACCTTGATGACAAGGTAACCATGATAGCACTACAACAGGGAACTAGGGATGAGTTCTTCAAGATATCCTTGGCCAAGCGCACCCCTGAGAGAATGTTGCAGCTCCAAGATAGGGCCGGGAAGTACATCAAGGTGGAAGAGAGCACGAGGAAGACCGTAGTGAGCAACGAGCCCGCTAGAGGAAAGAAGCGGAAAACTGATCTGGAGTATGTTGCTAAGGACAAGTATCCTAGAACTGAAAAAAGCAACGACTCAACTCCAAAGAGGGGAGGACCTGGACAAAAATTCACTGAGTATGCTAAGCTGAATGCTCCAAGGACCCAAATTTTGATGGAAATCGAGAAAGATCGAGATATTCGTTGGCCTAAGCCCTTGAAGGTTGTTCCTACCAAGCTAGATAAGAGCAAGTATTGTATATTTCACAAGGATGTTGGTTATGACACCGATGAGTGTAGACAACTGAAAGGTGAAATTGAATTCCTCATTAGAAAAGGAAGATTGAACAAGTACACTGGAGATGGAGGAGACAGGAGCAATAACGTGAGAAAGAGCTTTGATGATCGAAGAAGAGATCAAGATAATCAGGGGCGAAATCCCCAACCTAGGGGACCGGTGATAAATGCAATCTTTGGAGGACCGCGACCCCGAGGGCCTGTGATAAACACAATTTTTGGAGGACCAACTGCTGTTGGATTATCCAAGAACTCCAGGAAAGCGTATACCCGAGAAGTTATGCATATTATTGGGGAAGCCCCGAAGAGGGCCAGGATAGAAATAACAATGGCTTTCGATGATTCTGATCTGGAGGGTGTGAAATTTCCCCATGACGACCCGCTGGTCATAACCCCGATAATAGGGAACAACCCGGTGAAGAGGGTCCTTGTGGATAATGGTGCTTCAGTGGATATCTTGCTCCATGACACCTTTTTAAGGATGGGATATAATGACTCCCAATTGACCCTAACCGACATGCTGATATATGGATTTACGGGAGTGGAGTGCCTCATAGAAGGGATAATCAAGTTGCCAACAACCATAGGACAGGAACCAAGGTAAGCAACACAGATGTTGGACTTTGTGGTAGTAAAGGATAATTCAACTTACAATGCTATCATGGGGAGAATAGGGATATATGCCTTTAAGGCAGTCCCTTCTTTCTACCATTCAGTTATGAAGTTTCCCACCCGGAATGGGATTGGAGAAGAAAGAGGAGATCAAAAAATGGCTAGAAGTTGCTATATGGTCTCACTGAGGGTAGATGGAGTTGGGGGGGGCAGGTTCTGCCTATTGAAGATCTGGATATTCGAGAAAATGATAAGAAAAGAGGGAAGCCAGCTGAAGACTTGGTTTTAATTCCTTTAGCTCCTAAGGATCCTGAGAAAGTTACTTTCGTTGGAGCCACACTAGAGGAGCCCCTTAGAGGGAAGTTAGTGAAATTTTTGCAAGAAAATAGTGATGTGTTTGCATGGTCGGCAGCTGATATGCCAGGCATAGACCCAAAACTAATTACTCACAAGCTGAATGTGGATCCGAGTCGGAAGACGGTGAAGCAAAAGAAAAGAAGTTTTGCCCTAGAGAGGCAAGAAGCTATAAAACAGGAAGTAGAGAAGCTCTTAGAGGCTGGTTTCGTTGAGGAGATACAATTTCCAGAATGGTTAGCAAACCCTGTAATGGTGAAGAAGGACAATGGAAAATGGAAAAAATGTGTGGACTTCACTGATCTAAATGACGCATGCCCTAAGGACTTTTTCCCGTTGCCAAGGATAGATACTTTGATAGATGCCACTGCAGGACATGAGATGCTGAGCTTCATGGATGGATTTAGTGGATACAATCAGATCAAGATGCATAAGGACGACATCCCTAAGGTATCATTCATCACTGACTTTGGTGTTTATTGTTATCTTGTTATGGCATTTGGTCTCAAGAATGCAGGAGCCACCTATCAAAGGTTGATAAATAATTTTTTTAAGGATCTTATTGGCAAAACCATGGAAGTCTATGTTGATGACATGTTAGTCAAGAGTCTAGTAAAGACTGACCATATAACCCATTTGAGGGAAGCTTTTGAGGTCCTGAGATACCATAAGATGATGTTAAATCCTACGAAGTGTGCTTTCGGAGTAGGGTCTGGAAAGTTTTTGGGATTAATGGTCTCCAAGAGAGGAATCGAGGCCAATCCTGACAAAATAAAGGCAATCATGGACATGGAGCCACCAAAAACTATCAAAGATGTTCAACATCTCACTGGAAGGGTTGCTGCGTTGGGGAGATTCATCTCCAAGTCTGGAGGCAAGTGTTAGTCGTTCTTCAAGTCTTTAAAGAAAGTTAAGGATTTTGTATGGAGTGAAGAAAGCCAGAAGGCATTCAAGGAATTAAAGAAATATATGGCTCAGGCCCCGTTACTGGCCAAGCCAGCTTCGAATGAAGTCTTGTACTTATACTTGGTCGTTTCAAATAGTGCCTTGAGCACTGTATTGGTAAATGAGGAACTAAAAATCTAGAAACCCGTGTACTATGTCAGTAAAATTCTGCATGGAGCTGAGTTGAATTATTCAACTATTGAGAAGTTTGTTTTAACCTTGGTAATGGCTTCGAGAAAGTTGCGTCCTTACTTCCAGGCTCATAAGATTGAGGTGCTACCAAATCAACCCCTGAGAAATATCATTCATAGTCCCAAGGCTAGTGGGAGGTTGATCAAGTGGGCAATAGAGCTGGGAGAATTTGATATCAAGTATAAGCCACGAACGAAAATAAAAGCCCAAGCATTGGCTGACTTCTTGGTGGAATGTATCATACCCAACCAAGAAGTCGGGGGGTAGGAGGATACCATACCTCAAGACAAGGAAGTTGATAAGGGGGACAAGGAACAGGATGATAAGGAGAAAGAATATCGGGTTCTCTATTTTGATGGAGCATCAAAAACAAATTCAAGTGGAGCGGGTTTGGTTTTACAAAGCCCTGATGGGTTCTTGATTGAGTATGCCATGAAGTTAGGCTTCCCGACCACAAACAATGAAGCAGAATATGAAGCTCTGATAGCTGGCCTCGGCCTAGCAGGGACACTGAGAGTCAAGAACTTGAAGGTCTCAGGAGACTCGAAGTTGGTTATATCCCAGGTGAAGGGAGAGTTTGAGGCAAGGGATGATACGATGGCTAAATATATCCGCCTAGTAAGGGATGTGATGACCCAATTCGATGAATGCCATGTTGAGCACATTCCAAGGGAGGAGAATGCTAAGGTAGATGCCTTAGCAAAGTTTGCTTCGTCCGAGATAAAGGAGAGTTCAGGAAGTGTATACTTCCGTGTTCTAAAGATACAGAGCATTGATGTTAAGCTTGTAGATCCTATAGGTCTGGGGACATCATGGATAGATCCCATTAAGACTCATATTCAAACCGGTTGGTTGCCTAATGATGCTACTGAAGCACGGAAGTTGGTTGTTCGAGCATTAAGATACTCCTTGATAGATGGGATTTTGTATAAAAGATCTTATGTATTTCCTTACCTAAGATGTCTCAGGCCTGATGAGGCACGCTTGGCTCTTGAAGAAGTCCATGAAGGTATTTATGGGCAACACTTGGGGGGCAGGGCCCTAGCTCATAAGATAACCCGTTTAAGCTTCTATTGGCCAGAAATGATGGCTGATGCCAAAGAATATGTGAAAAAGTGTGACCGCTGTCAGAAGCATGCATCAGTCGTTAGACAACTGCCCGAGAGGCTGACCTCCATCAACTCACCCATCCCTTTTGCTATATGGGGGATGGAGATACTTGGACCTTTCCCCATGGCCACAACACAAAGGAAGTTCCTGATTGTAACCATTGATTATTTTACTAAGAGGATTGAAGCCAAGCCTTTAGCCAAAATCACAACTAAGCAGGTTGCACAATTCCTGTGGGAAAATATCATGTGTCGGTATGGAATTCCCCGCATCCTAGTCACTGAAAATGGAACATAGTTCAACAATGAGGAATGTTGTGTATATGTTTTGTACTGGATGATTTCATGAACAAAACACCTTAGTAGATTTTACTTAGTGAAATAATGTAGCACTCGACGGATAAGATTTATAGTCCTGACGGATGACTCATTATAGTCCCGACGGATGATGACTTATTATCCATCGAGTGAGTAGCTTATGTAACAATAAGTCTATAGCACATTTCTGCATTCACCATTGTATAGATTCTGTACGTAGTATTCAAGTCATGTTGACTTTAACTAGATATGCAGTTGATTAATTGTACATAGATGATGTCTTGTAATTCTGCATAAATGAAATGAAGTCAAGTGCCAGTTTGCTACCTGACGAATAACCTACAATGAAGTCGACGGATGATCAAATAGACAACCCGATGGATGATCAATAACTCGACGGATGATCATGAACCCAACGGATAAAGAATTCAAATATTTGTTGACAGTGATAACACAGTCACATGCGTCGAGTGGATGCAAATGGAATGTGGTAGCCTATTCAACTGGGTTTTCGAGAACAAAGAAGCATTGCCATTTCCATGCTATTTTGAAGATATTCAAAGATGCTGGAATAGAGTAATGAAGTAGCATTGTAATAGATTAGATAGTTTTTGTTTTATTATCTTGTCTTATTACTTTGTAATCTTGGTGATATATAAACCAAGTAGTAGCAACTAAGACACTATCGATCTAAGCAAGAAAGTAGAGAAATATTTGTAAGCAGGATTCTTAGCATTTCTCTGTAGTCTTAGAATTTCAATTGTTGTAAGCAGCTGTGAGCATTTCTGCACACAGGGTTCTCTCGATATATAATATATATCTCTGGTAGAATTATTCAAATCCACCAGAAAGTTTTTAAAGACTTTGTTTTTAATTACTTGTGTTTTGATTCACTTAAGTTTTCATTCCGCATTGTGCTAATCAATACACTTATATTTATATTTGAGTTAGAACATTTTATTTCAAGAAAAAGTTTCAAGAATTCCATTCAACCCCCCTTCTGTAATTCTTGTCATATTGTTAAGGGACTAACAATTGGTATCAGAGCGAGCTCTTAACTTACAAAGAGTTTAAAGATCAAAACAATACAGCAAGATGAACAAGAAGGATGTTGGAGTCAAGATCCCTTTTCTGGATAAAGATAATTACCATCATTGGAAGGTAAAGATGCATCTTCATTTGCTTTCTCAAGATGAGGCCTATGTTGACTGCATAGAAAGAGGCCCTCATGTTCCAATGAGAGCAGCAACAGGAAACGAGCCATCATTCCTCAAGCCAAGGCATGAATGGTCTGATCCTGACATTGAACAAGTCAGAAAGGATAAAAAGGCCATGAACATCCTGTTCAATGGAGTTGATAGAGATATGTTTGACAACATTATCAACTGCAAAACTGCCAAGGATGTTTGGGATATAATACAGATAATCTGTGATGGCACTGAACAAGTTAGAGAAAACAAGATGCAGCTCTTGATTCAGCAATATGAGCATTTTCACAATGAAGAAAGTGAGTCTCTCACTGACATTTTTAGTAGGTTTCAAAAACTACTAAATGCTCTAAAGTTGCATGGAAGGGTCTATCAGACAAAAGACTCCAATATGAAATTCCTTAGATCTCTTCCAAAGGAATGGAAACCAATGACAGTCTCATTAAGAAACTCACAAGATTATAAGGAGTTTACTTTAGAGAGACTGTATGGCATCCTGAAAACTTATGAGCTTGAAATAGAGCAGGATGAAAGGATGGAGAGAGGAAAGAAGAAAGGAGGATCCATTGCACTAGTTGCTGAGTTGGAAAAGGAGAAGGAAGTGAAGATGGAAGCTGTTGAATCAACTTCAAGGGTCTATGAGAACAAGGGCAAGGGGCTTGCAGTAGAAAGTGAAGATTCTTTGAGCCAAGATGACATGGAAGACATTGATGAACACCTAGCATTTCTTTCCAGGAGATTTGCCAAGCTCAAGTTCAAAAAGAACTTTAGAGCAGCCAAGCCAAATAAAAACATGGTGGATAAATCAAAATTCAAATGTTTCGAATGTGGCTTGGCAGGGCATTTTGCCAGTGAGTGTAGAAAGTCAGATTCCAGTAAGAAAAAGTTTGAGCCAGTGGATTATAAGCAAAAATACTTTGAGCTGCTCAAACAAAAGGAAAGGGCTTTCATAACACAAGAAAATGACTGGGCAGCAGATGGTCTGGATGAAAATGAAGATGTCAGCTATGTCAATCTAGCCCTAATGGCCAAGTCTGATGAGACAGAAACAAGCTCTTCAAGTAACTAGGTAATTACAATAAACCTTGCACACTTATCTAAAGCTGAGTGTAATGATGCCATAAATGACATGTCTACAGAGTTATATCATTTGCATGTTTACACTTAAGTCTCTTACTAAAGAAAATGCTAAAATCAAAGAAAACAATTTGTTTTTGAGTGAGAGAAATAATGTGCTTGAGTCTCAGTTTATTGATTTTGAAAAATTAAGAATTGAGTGTAAAATTTCCAAGGAGGAATTAACTGAGTCCTTGAAGAAAGAAGAAATGTTAAAGAAGCAGCTCAAGCGTGAACAAGAGGTGATTAAAGCATGGAAAACATCCAGGGATGTCCATGCTCAAATCACCAAAGTTCAAGGAATTGAGTCCTTCTGTGATGCAGCCTGGAAAAAGAACAAAGAGAAACTAGAACCAAATTTGGTAACATGCCTATCAGTCGATTGATGAAAATTCTCATCCGTCGGCTGTAGGCAAGCCTATCAGTAAAGCCAAACTTGTTAAGATGAATGAGAAGTATGGGTCTGTTTCCAAGCACTTTGTTTCAGGAGAATCGAGTCAGGTTAAGAAAGGGAAAAAGGTTAATGTTGGTCATATGACTGTCAAACAGTTAAGTGACAGACTTGAAAAGATTGAGGTAAAAACATAGACTAAAAAGAAAAATAATAGGAATGGTAAAGTAGGGATTAACAAACACAATAACTACACACCTGATAAATATGCTCCTAAAAAAATCTGTGTCAAGTGTGGTAGTGTAAATCATTTGTCTGTTAATTGCAAATCTGCCATGCCTACTTCCATGTCTATGCAGCCTCAATTTCCTAACATGAATGCCATGCCTCCCATGCCTATGAATGCTATGTCTGCATAGAATATGAATGCTCAGTTTGCTAACATGCCATTTGCACCTAATCCTTATTATGCTGCATTTAGTATGCCACAAATGCCATTTAGCATGCCATACTGGAATAATATGTTTACAAATAGCATGCCATTCCCTGTTAATTATAATATGCATGATAATTCTGTTGTAATGAATGGTTTCAAAGGCCAAACTCAAATGACCAAGGATGAATCTGATATCCCTAAGTCAAATGAGATAAAGCCTAAGAAACAGAAAAAGAAAGCTAACAAGGCAGGACCTAAGGAAACTTGGGTACCAAAATTAACTTGATTTGATTTTGATGTGTGCAGGGAAACAGAAAGAATCTTTGGTACTTGGATAGTGGTTGTTCAAGACACATGACTGGTGATTCTACCCTGTTCATAGAGTTTAAGGAGAGAGCTGGCCCAAGTATTACTTTTGGAGATGACAGCAAGGGTTATACTGTGGGATATGGCTTGATTTCAAATGACAATGTCATCATTGAGGAGGTTGCCTTAGTGGATGGTCTCAAACACAACTTGTTGAGTATCAGCCAGCTTTGTGATAAAGGCAACTCAGTAACCTTCAACTCAGAAGCCTGTGTTATGACTAATAAAAGAAGCAACAAAGTGGTTCTCACTGGTGTGAGAAAAGGAAATGTGTACCTAGCTGATTTCAACTCATCTAATGCAAAATTTGTAATTTGTCTTCTCAGTAAAGCAAGTTAGGATGAAAGTTGGCTATGGCACAAGAAGCTATCCCATTTAAACTTCAAGACCATGAATGAGCTAGTGAAGAAAGAACTAGTTAGATGCATTCCTCTAGTGGAGTTTTCTAAGGATGGACTGTGTGATGCCTGCCAAAAAGGGAAGCAGATTAAAGCATCATTCAGGAAGAAACTTGATTCAACAATTGAAGAGCCTTTGCAACTGCTTCACATGGATTTGTTTGGACCAGTCAATGTATTGTCCATCTCAAGGAAAATATTTTACCTAGTAATTGTAGATGATTTTTCAAAGTTCTCTTGGAAATATTTCCTAAAGTCTAAAGATGAGGCTAGTGAAATCATCATCAATCACATAAGGCAAGTCAATAATCATCCTGATTTCAAGGTTAGAAGAATCAGGATTGACAATGGAACTGAGTTCAAGAATTCTGTCATGAGAGCATTTTGTGAGGAAAATGGGATTCTGCATGAGTTTTCAGCAGCAAGGACTCCACAACAGAATGTAGTAGTGGAAAGGAAGAACATATCACTTATTGAAGCTGCAAGGACAATGCTTGAAGAATTAAAACTGCCAACATATTTCTCGGCTGAAGCTGTAAATACTGCATGCTACACTCAAAATATTTCTCTGGTTAATCAAGCAAGATGCAAGACTCCCTATCAATTGTTCAAGAACAAGAAGCCAACTCTAAATTTTCTTCATGTCTTTGACTGCAAGTGCTATATTCTGAGAAATCAAACTGATCAAAATGGAAAGTTTGATGCTAAAACAGATGAAAGAATTTTTGTTGGATATGCTGTTGGTAAAGCATATAGAGTCTACAATCTAAGAACCAACATTGTTGTGGAATCAATACATGTTGTGTTTGATGATAAAAAGATTGAAGGACTGAAAGATGGAGATTACCATGAGAGCCTCAAATTTGACAATGTGGAGATGGTTAGTGATGACAGTGATGATAAAAGTGATCAAGAAACAGTGTCTAAGGATAATGCAGAAAAATCTACTAACAATGAAGCACAAAACTCAACATCTGTTGAGTTGCACAATGCTTCATCCGTCGGAAGGCAATCTGCGTTATCCATCGGAAGACAACCAGCTTCATCCGTCGGTACTCAAAATTCACCATCCGTCGGATTATCAAAAGGAGCAGGAAGTCAAGATAGATCACCTATAGAAATTTCCCCTTTCTCAAATCAAAGATCCACAAACTCAGGGGGAGTTTCTAACAATCAAAACTCAATTACACATCAAGACAACAATGAGGTTTCTTCATCTAGAGCTAATCTACCTCAACAAAAGAAATGGACAAAAGATCACCCTTTTGAGCTTATCATTGGTGATGTTTCTTCTAGAGTTCAAACAAGAAGAGCAACTCAGGAAGAATGTCTATACAACAGCATTCTTTCCAAGGAAGAACCAAAGAAGGTAGAAGAAGCTTTATTGGATCCTGATTGGATTTTAGCTATGCAGGAGGAGCTAAACCAATTTGAAAGGAATAATGTATGGAAGCTGGTGCCCAAGCCTAAAGGAAAGAATCCAATGGATACCAAATGGGTATTTAGAAACAAGATGGAAGAAAATGGCATAGTAGTTAGGAACAAAGCTAGATTGGTTGCTAAGGGCTATTGTCAACAAGAAGGAATAGATTTTGATGAAACATTTGCTCCTATTGCAAGACTTGAAGCAATCAGAATCTTCTTAGCCTATGCAGCCCATGCCAATTTCAAGGTCTATCAGATGGATGTCAAAAGTGCCTTTCTGAATGGAGATTTGGAGGAAGAAGTCTATATCAGTCAACCTCCTGGCTTTGAAGATCCAAATTTTCCAGAACATGTCTATTATCTTTTGAAAGCATTTTATGGATTGAAGCAAACACCTAGAGCCTGGTATGACACTTTATCAAAGTTCCTTTTGGAAAATCACTTCACAAGAGGTACTGTAGATAAAACCTTATTTTTCAGAAATGTTAATGGCTCTAGTATACTTGTTCAAATTTAGGTAGATGATATTATTTTTGGCTCTACATATGAGAAACTTTGCAAAAAGTTTGTCAAATTGATGCAAAGTAAGTATGAAATGAGTATGATGGGAGAACTAACCCCTTGCTCTCGAGTTTTAAAAAGGAAGGAAAGCAAATGAAGGGTAAGTAAATTAGTTTCACTTCCCTTCATAATCATGCTCCCGAGTTTTTAAAAGGAGCGAAAGCAAGTGTTAATGAATGTAAATTTCACAATCTTTCACTCCAAAACTTTCACTCCAAAAATGGGATGAAAGTACCTTACCTCCTAAACACTTCCCTCCTTCCCAATAAAAAACTCGGGAGCACGCCCTAACTTACTTTCTTGGCTTACAAGTTAAGCAAGTTAGTGATGGAATATTCATTAGTCAAACTAAATATATTTTTGATCTCTTAAAGAAGTTTGATCTAATGGATTGCACATCTGCAAAAACTCCCATGGCCACTGCAACTAAGCTTGAATTAAACATTACTGAAAAGTCTATGGATATTTCAAGTTATAGGGGCATGGTTGGCTCACTTCTGTACTTAACAGCTAGTATGCCAGATATAATGTTTGCTACATGTTTAGGTGCTAGATTTCAGGCTGATCCTAGAGATTCTCACTTAATAGCTATTAAGAGAATTTTCAGATATCTCAAGGGAACACCAAATCTTGGTATTTGGTACCCTAGAGATTCTGGTTTTGATCTAACTGGTTATTCAGATGCAGATTATGCAGGTTGTAGAATTGATAGAAAAAGTACAACAGGAACCTGTCAATTTCTAGGAAACAAGCTTGTGTCCTGGTTCAGTAAAAAGCAAAATTCAGTTTCTACTTCTATAGCTGAAGCTGAATATATTGCTGCTGGTAGTTGCTGTGCACAGATCTTATGGATGAAAAATCAATTGCTAGACTATGGTTTGCAAGTTGAAAGAATTCCTATTTTCTGTGATAACACAAGTGCAATTAACATCACTGAAAATCCAGTACAACATTTAAGGACAAAGCACATAGATATCAAGTACCATTTCATAAGGGAACATGTAATGAATGGTATTGTGGAACTACATTTTGTTCCAAGTGAGAAGCAGCTTGCAGATATCTTAACCAAGCCACTGGATGAATCCACCTTTTCAAGGTTGGTAAGTGAGTTAGGTATGCTTAATTACTCTTAAATCTATTTGAGTTAATTTGCAAGTTGAAATGCAGCCAGAAACTTAATTGATTTTTCAGTCTTGGATGAAATTTTGGCTAAGTCAAAATTTACATCTCGACGGATGATCTTTATCCATCGAGTTTGATCATCCGTTGATATATTATTTGCTAACAAAAATCAATTATGTTTCTAGATTATTTTATGTCTCGACGGATAACAGTTTATCCTCATCCGTCGAATTGTCTTCATCTCAGCCGTTAATTCCCTATCCATTATCCATCGAGTATACTTACAGTTTGTAAGCATAACACGACGGATAATAGGTGGAATTTTTACTGTTTATTTTTAAACGGCTATTTTAGGCAATTTCTATTGGTTACTTTATTTTACTTTATTATTTTTATCAGTTTTTTTTGAGATAGTATAAAAGCTTATTTCATTGCAAATACTTTTCTTTTATCATTCGCAATTCAACTTCTCTAATTTCATTCTCTCTCAAAGCACTTACTCTCTTTCTCTTCAAGCTTTTATTCTATAATAATGGCACCTGTTGTAAATATTATGTCTCAAACTGGGTTCATTTATGAGAAGAACAATTTCACCGCACTAGTGAATAAGGGTATTCAGCAATCTGGAGACTATCATAAGATGATAGACTTTGTGAAGAATTGCAAGCTCAACTATGCCATGCTGGAATCACCCACAATCTTCTGTGAAGTTGTTGAAGAGATGTGGACCACTGCTACCTACAAATCTACAGATAAGACCGTCACTCTAACCATTAAAGGTAAAGAAATCTGTATCAATAGTGATGTGATAAAAGCATGTTTCAAAATTCCTGATAACAATGTGACTTCAACACACACTGACACTGATATAATCAATATGCTTAATTCCATGAACTATGCACTTCCTACTTCTAAACTGAGTGATATTAGGAGAATGGGTCTTAGGAAAGAGTGGAGTTTCTTGTGTGATGTAGTTACAAAAGTTTTCTCAGGAAAGATCAGTAATTTTGATTCAGTGATTTTTCCATGCTTAACATGCTCTACATGCTAGTTACAGATAAATTCTACAATTTCAGTGACCTTGTCTTGTTTGAGTTAGGTTTTAAATTAGGAGAGTTAAATAAAAGAGGTAAGAATATGTATTATGCTAGATTTCTTATGTTATTAGCTAACCACCTCTGTGAAGAGATTGTGCTTGAGAACCCTAACAACAAACTAGATTGTTGGGTTCAAGAGAGAAGGCTTATTGCAGATTTGAACAGGGCCAATCATCACAAGGATGTGCCAATGTTCTATTTTCCTGTAATGCAAGCACCTCAGGTAAGTGAGGTAAGTTCACCTATCCCTACAACTATTCCAACCTCCACAATTTCTTTGAGTTCAAGTGTGGCTATGGCAACTGTGTCAATGACCAAATAGTTGCCTACCAAAGCTGCCAAACCTTCAGTTATTTCAAAATCCAAATCAAAGAAAGCCCCATCTGGTATCTCCCAAAAGATGCCAGTTGAAAAATCCACTAAAGCCAAAGAGGGGAGTGTGAAGGAGGGTAAGTTAGGTGAGGGAAGGGGTGAACATAAAAGAAACCCCAAGAATAAGATTGGAGAGTTGAGTGAATCCCAGCCTAGCCACACTGCAGTTTCCCAACAAACTGCAGTGCTTAAAAAGGACAAAAGCTCATTTCTAGCTGCATCCTCCCAAAAGGATGTAGCTATTGAACAAAGCTCTCAACCAAGAGCACAGGCCAAGAGGGTTAGGGACACAAGCTCACCCCAAACTTATACCAGAAAGAAGAAATCAAGAACCTTTGGGGATGCACAGGGTACACACATTGTGCAAACTGGTGCTAAAGACACAGTCACTGCATCTTCACAAATTCAGTTTGATGTGGCTCCAATAAATGTGGAGTTACAGCCAAAATCTCTAGTTATAGAAGCACCTCAAACACCAAACTCACCAACAAATTCTCTGGATGTGGATATGATAAACACATCAATTCCTGATTCCCCTTCTTTAACTCTGTTGGGGAAGCCAAAATCTAATGCAAGTGAACATCATCTTTTAGATGATTTGTTGGCTCACTTGCCAATTCTTTCAGGAACTGTTGTGTCATCTGTACCTAAAATATCTTCAATCAGCATAGAGTCAACAATAGTTTCTATTCCCAGCTCATTCATTTCTACTCTCTCGACGAATATTTCTCATCCGTCGAGTAGTGACTGTATCCCGACGGATAAGCCTAACAGCAGTTATCCGTCGGAGACCAAAACCACTCACTCAATGGATATCACTCATCCTTCGAGTATCTCTACACAACTTCAAACTCAATTATTTCAATTGCCGAAGATTTAGTGGTTGTACAGTCACTCTTAGGATTGAGAGAGAAGAGTGTTTTGAGTGAGAGTCTGGGTTGCTCCCAGGAAAAATGAGAGGAAATGAGTGAAAATCTGCAATCCATTTCTTCAGGATTGGCAAAAAAGAGTGAGAGGAGTCCCACCTTAGTAGGTGAAGGTGAGGGTGTGAGGGTGGGGAGCTAGTGTAAGACCCTGATGCAATAAAAGAGAGAAAATGAGAGAAATGCAGGTACTGGAGCAATAAGGATGGATGTCATTTCTAGTGAGTCAATGAATGTCCAGGATGCAGAGAGGGAAGGACTATCTCAGCATCCTAAAGCTGTTATAGATTCCACTTCCCTTGATGCTGAGGCATTTACTCACCCTGTTCCAGCTTATCAACTTCTAGCTAAACAGGACAATGACAATGCAGAAAGGATGCTAAATTTGGTGCATACCACTCAGTCTATAATGAGAGCTAAGGATGCCATCACAGCTTTGCCTTCTACAACTGGTGATGTGGACTATGAGACTGGTGGTTCAACTGATTTTTTTGGAGATGGGAGTGGGGATAGTGAAGATGAAGCAATGGACATAGGGGGAGAAGTAGGCTCAAGTTCAAGGTCAGGTATGCCATCATGGGCATTCTCAAAGCACTGTGATGAGCATTACTTCAAGACAACCCTATTCCAATTAATCAATCAGACAAATACTGCTCTTCAAACCACTACCAATGCCAGCACCAAGAAGCTCCTTCAGGCACATTTAGCCTCCCTGCAACTTTAACAAATCCAGGGCTTCCAGCATGCTAGAGATGTGAATACTATGAAGAATGATATTGAGGAGATGAAAAAGGCTATTTCAGACATGATAGACTCTAAACTTCAAAAAGCTACAATGCTTGACATCAAGAGGCAATTAAGGAAAAATTATGATCTGTCAACCAAGATAGATGCCTTGGACACAAGAATGTCAGCCATGAAAGCATCTTTAACTGCCATTCATCTCCATCAAGCCCAACAGACTGATCTACTTCAAAAACTGGTGCCTGCTCAAACCCCCTCCTCTACTCAAATTGATGATAACAAAAAGGGGGATAAAGGATCAAGTGGGGGGGGGAGGCTTCAGATTCAAATCAGTAAAGTAATTGTACCTTCAATTACTATCTCAAAGCCATCAGTTACAGACAGTATAGATCTGATCAATGCAGCAGCAGCCAACTTAAGAGCAGATGATAAGGAAAAGTTGAGTTTAGTCAACTGGGAGAAGATTGATGAGGAAATACTGAAGAAGTTTGAACTTGTCAAGGAACCAGTTAAGTCAGCCATCCATCACTCTCAAGTCAAGCAAATTAGTGTGAATGAGATGAGCATGAATTATCTAGAAAGAGGACAACCTTCTTATATCAAATCTCCAAAGGCTGAAACAATTCTGAAACCAAGGGTAAACTACTCAAAATCATCATTGAATAACCCTTTGGACACTGTGTATGAGACACCTAAGCCTGATGAGAAGAAGCTTCTGTCAAGGTCAATTGCTTTATACAAAGATCCAGCTGATTCAGCTTCCAAAAGGAGAATTGCCAAGATTTTCAAAAATGGGAAATATATTTGTGTGGTGGCTGGACATCCTCAATTTGCTCAAAGCAAAGAGAGAAGAAAAGGCTAGATTGAAGCAGGAAAAGAAGCAAGATGCTCTGGATGCTAAAAAGACTAAATAAAAGAAAGAGCAGATTGCTATCTTGGCCAAGCTACATGCTGTAAATTCATCACAACAAATTCCTTTTCAACCATCTGAAGCTATTGAATCAAAGAAGCAAGTTGAACAACAGAAGAAATCTCCAAAAAAGAAGGAATTGGCTAAAAGAACTAAAAGGAAACTGGATATTGTTGACAAGGAATTGGAGGATCAATTTCCTAAGGAATCCACACCATCTAAAACTCAAACATCAAAGCCCTCTGTGGTATTTGAAGATATCAGGGTTGTGGATCCTTACAGGAATATTCATGGTGAAGCTATTGTGCCCAAGGATGAGCCAATAGAATGGGAGAACATACCAATTCCGGAATTCAATCTACCAATCCTTAGCAAGCCAAAAAGGACAAAGTTAAGAGTAGTCAAGAAAGTGAAGCTATCACCTCTTAAATCCAAGTCTCAAGTCAAAGCTCAATCTAAAGTCAGTAAGGGAGACTATCTGTACTTGTGTGACATCAAAGAATTTTCTGATCTAAACCTCTATCTGGATGAACTAGATGAAGTGAGAGGAATTGATGCATACAGAAACCTACCTGAAAGGTTAGTGTTCAAGTACAAGGGAGGAAAGGAGATTCAGTGGCCTCTTCACAGGATCCTTCAAGAAAGCCAAGTTGTACTGATTAAAGTTTATTCATCCTTCAAGAAGAACTTTGGGTTCAACATTACTGCAAGAAGACTGGTATTGAAGAAGATTGAAGAACTAAGGAGTGTTAGAGCTAAAGATGCACTCCCAAAGACTCTAATCATCCCTTACACAGGGAGAAGAGTGCATCTAAGGCCCTACTTGTGGCGCCCTCCAAACCCGAGTCAGAAGTTTGGGGTCCACAACAAATGCACAATATAAACCTGTATAGGAAATATTATTTGCAATGACCCTGTTTCACATAATCACGGATCGCAACAGGTTAAAGTATGAAAACAAGCCACAACCTTAATTTTTATTACAACGTACCAAATCCCAACTAGTTTAACTTACAACTGATAATAAAATTATTCTTACAATCTTACTATCTCACTACCGCCACAAGCTTCTGCTAGCTCGATCCAACTCAATCTGAAACCTCACTATCAACCGTATCCCTTTTAACTGTAGAATACATAAAAAGATTCGCAAGAGTGAGCTAACTAGCTCAGCAAGTCATAATAACAATATCTGAGATTAAACAATGATCAAGTGGAATGATTCAAATGAATCAAGTTTCTTTTTAACTAACCATTAGAATTGGATATTCATTTGAAGTTTTAAAACCAAGGTTAGGCTGCTGATCAGTCACGCACTAACCCCGAGCAAAACACACATCACTGCTCTAATTACTGGATCCAAGGCACACATTGGCCTAACTTGACCATTGGTATGGTCTGACCAAGAATCTGGTCCATATATATAAAAACTATCCAATCCTAAAGCAGTTCAATATGATAAACAATATAATTCGATAACACCGGATCATAATCAATGATGATTAAATATTTGAATAAAATGTAAGGAAACTCATGGATATCACAAGGGTATATCAGGGTATGTAAAAGAAACGGCTTTCAATCTGTAAAAGAATCAGGTATTAGACAAATAATGATTTTTCGAGGTATAGTTCTTTGATGTTATAAAGAATGGCTGGAGTATAAAAGTTTCTGTGTTTTCAAACAATTTTCTTCCAGTGTTTGGTGTTTGGTAATTATATCTTTGAAGAGTAGTATTATATTTGTATGGTTTGGTGTTTGAGGATCAACAAAGGACAGTTTGTAAAGAATAAGGCTTACGGCTCATGATGAGGAAAAATCAGGGTTCAAGGGTAAATAGTTTAAAGCACTTGCAATATAAACAAGAGTTATTTTGAATAAGAGCGACATATTATGAAACAGTTCAAAAATAACTGCGATAAATCTTGAAGAAAAGTTCGGAAGTACTTGCCTTACAAGGATTTACAACTATTACTGATTAACTCTGAGCTGGCTCTGCTGCTCAGGCTCTAACCTCTAACCACTAGATCCCATTGGATTCGACTTCGACACTCAGGTCTTTCTGTTGAAACTCTACTGAGTTCATCGACTGACCAGTAGGTTATCTTTTGTCCATCGTCCACTTTCAAGTTCTCGGCTATAACCTACAGGGCCGAAATATCCTACGTTAGACGTCTAGGTATGCTTGACATATCCTCTATACTAATTCTTATCCAACAATATTCAAACCCGACTCGTAATCATTCATATTAGAATAACACAGACAACAATTAAGGTTCACATTCTCGAAATTAATCTAGTGTTCATTTTCAGAAAATACGTATACTCGTCATTTTACGAAATTAGGGTTACTGTGTTTTGGTCAAAACATACAACACAACATACAATCAGGTTCTGTATAAAACATGCGTATATGTATTTACTTATACTCGCTCGACGTCCCGATAATCCTCGGATACGCTCCCGTATTTCCGTTGTTTGATTTTCCCGGAAATCGGGCAGCGTCCCCTTGGTTTATCGGACTACCTGTCGAAACATCAATCGACGTCAAACCAACAATAATCAAATTCACAACTACAATTCCCACCACCAGTTCAATTCAACAATCAATCTAATCACAATTCGTCAACTAATTTACGTACTCGACTTTAATGTAAAATCAAATTCTCGTTTCAACGATAATCTCACGAACTAATTTATTTATTTTAAAATATTAGGACTCAGAATAAACATCACAGTCCACCGTCAGCTCGCCGACGGCGGAAAAAATTCGCGGGTGCCCGCATAAATTGGGTTTCCATCGCGAATTTTCACCAATTAATTAATAATTGTTTCCACACGATAAATTTTATTTCATGAAATTAGTCAAGAAAAATCCTAGCATAAATAACAAAAATTTTAATTTAGAATCAACTGAACCAAGCAGCAATAAAACCAACACAGCCACGTGCACACGCGCACGAATAGAAAGGAAACGGCCAAACAGCGGGTCGCCGGAGACAGCAACGGCGGCCAAAACATAGCCACCCCACACACACACTCACCTGTATATACACACAATACACGCATATACAGTCCACACAATCGAACAACGCACACATCACCGCTGTTACCTTGCCGGAAACCGGCGGCAACAGGGCAGCCAGAAGAAAAAAAAGAAGGACCAAGGTGGCCAGAGCAATTCCCCAGAAAGGGAAATTAGTGGAAAGAGGGAAAGAAATCGAGAGTAAGGAAGAGATGAGAGATTGAGAGAAGAAAACGGAGAGAGATTGATCAAGGAGGGATGAGAGATTTCTGGAGAGAGAAAAGAAAATTATAGGTGTGTGTATAGATGAGGTTTTGTATGAATAACTCGAATGTACCCGTATATAACCTTTCTGTTCAACACGTGTTCAATTAATTGACACGTATAGACTTCCTGGTTGCAAACATCTTCTTGTATCGTTTTTAATCGATTATACGATACAATGGGTGACTAAATTTTAATCCAAATAATACCAAAATAATATTAAAATCTCCTAATTATTCTGAAACTAACAAAACATAATTCTCGTAATTTTTAAAATAATTATTGAAACGTAATTCATACCCGCTTTTAACAAATAACCGAAACAATGTGCGGGTGAAATTAACCCCGAAAATTTCCAAAATAATTTTAAAATTCTCAGAATATTCCAAACTTAAATAAATATGAGTTTTATAATTTTTGAAGAATTTTAGAATTAAATATGGATTTTACCATTAAACATACTCAGAAAATCATTTAAAGATAAATAATTAATGAAATATTGATTTCTCAATTTTATAAAATCCTAAAAATAATTATTGTAATTATAAAATCATAAAAACAATTTTTAGAGACACTTCAAATATTTATACTTATAAATATTTTGGTCTAGTTACACAAGTGAGGATATTTGTCAAGCATATCTGACTCTAATTTCTAAGTAGACTCTTCTACTCGAGGGTTCAAACGTACTCACAATAGGTATGCATTCATTTCCAAGGACTTGCCTTTATCGATCAAGATTTTGGATTGATCACTCTATGTAAAACAAACTTGGATAAGAGCCCCATTGACTCCTGATCAATCACTTAATTTAAATCAGATACTTATCATTTTTATCTTTAACAGACTAAACACACTATATGTACACACTGTTGCGACGGTACACCAACTCATGAACAACCTTATCTATATTTATCAATACCTCAAATGGTTCACCAACTTTAGGACTTAACCTGTCTCTTCTACTTAGACTTATCTAGTCTTTTTCAAGATGAAACTTGTACTAACACTACTGGTCCTATTTCTATACTCCTATTCTCTCTCAATATAATTTCGCCTTCTTTCTTTGTCTACTCTGAGTTGCTTCAATCAATATTACTTCGTTCTTGGTGTGCTGAATCAATTTAGAATTTGACAACTTTCTTTCTCTCACTTTATTTCAATAAAAATGAGGATTTACACTTGTGTTCTCATGAATCTTGATAAAGTAGCATTCCAAAGCTGACATCGATGATAACTATTCATTCCCCTGTTTTCTTAAAACTCAACTTTTCAACATATCTTACATTTCTTAAATCACCTTCGTACTTTAACTCTCCATTTTAGGATGATAGGCGGTGCTCGTTTTCAACTTGGTTTTCAAATATTTAAACATTTTTTAGTCCTTTTTATTAGTTAAAGCTGAAAAGTAATCTCATATATTCACATATTATCACCTTTAAGTATTTGAACTTCAAATTTCACTCTTTCCAATTCGTCTACTAACTTCTCTGTGGTCTTAATTACATTCAATCCTTTCTATCGACATAAGGTATCTGTTACCATATAGTTTTGCTTAGTTAGTTGTTAATGGGTTAATTCAGAATCTTTTATTAACCTTAGTCAAAATTTCATTCTTGAAGACCCAACGTATAGTTGCTTTCCTTATGATCTTTGGAGAAAAATCCTTAGGCATTCCACGCAAACTTTCTTATTCCTTGAGTAGCTGAGGATGTTATTAATGGATACAGTTTGCTTATCCAAGTAATCCTTATACTCTACACCATGTCCCTTAATTCCTTAACGACGATTAATATACTTGTTATTTCACATAATATCGCCAAGGTTTGCAATGCTCTTAATTCACTTTAATCGTAATTTCTGATATGTTCTCATGTCAGATCTTAAGTTAATTCTCGAGACATAACACACTTCTTGGATTAGGTTTCATAGGTAATTAATCTTTATAGAGGTCACTTATTCTTATTCGTTGTTTTATTGAACTCCTGCTAACCAGTACATAATCTCATTTCTTTTCTTCAATAATATCACTAATACATTTTACGATTCGCTTGTTGTAAAACCACTTCCTGGTCTGCCTTGTTCATTAGGCTTCCAATACTTCGCCTTAATTCTTTGGCGTGTCCAACACTTCCCAATCTATTTTGAAATTCGCTTCTTATACCTGATTATCACTATTTTTCTTTAAATTTCTATATATCCTGGCATCTCTTCAATAACTTAAATACTTAATGTTGTGAATTTTTCTGTGGGATCTCATTTCTTAATTCTTCTACTTGTAGCATCCAAGTGCTGGAAGAAAATCTAGAGATATTGTGATCATTTCCTTGGGCGCATAAATTTCCTCTTACTAACTGCTATCATCCGTGATCCATTATCCTCTGTTGACATCTTATCTTTCCCTTCACAACTTCAACTGAAAGGTCACACTATCCATCTTTCTTCCTTTTGGATTACGAACTTTAGCTTCCAATTCCAACCTTCAGAATCCTATAGTTAATTCTTCTGGTATAGTCTCTATGTTTTTTATTCTCCTTTTTGCTCATCGCTTGCCACTACATTTGCTTTTCCTCGTGGATACATACTTTAAACTTTTATGGTTCATATAGATCTTACACCTTTCTCCATACATATTATGTTTCCCAATCTTTCGAAATAAATATTTTTATTGTTAGTCCCTATTATAAGTAGGATACTTCTGCTCATAAGGTTTCAGTTTTCTGGGTGCATATACAATAACTTTATTGTGATGCATCAACACACATCCTATCCCCTTATGAGAAGCGTCACTATAAACTGCCAAATCTCCTTGATACTTTCGAAATGATAAAGCAGATCCTGTAAGCATTCTCTCTTTTAACTCCGCAAAAATTTCTTTACCCTTTTCCATTTCATATAAATTTCTTGCTTTTCCTGGTTAGCTTCGTTGAAGGCGTTGCAACTTTTAAGAAATCTTGAACCAATTTTCAATAATAACCAGTCCAGGGTAAACTTTTTACTTTTGTTGGTGCTTTTGGCCTTCCTTCATAATAACTTTAATTTCTACTAGATCTCTTTTGATCTTCTCCACATTGACTATTTATGCTAAGACTATATTTCATACAACTTCTTTCTTCTTTAACTTCCCAGTTATCCTTAAATGCTTTGCATGGGTCTCCATTGACTTTAAGTGTTACACTACAGCTTATCCATATATTCCTTAAAGTTTCTGTCCATCAAGTTCAAATATTACTGGTATATTGGTTGATCCAAATGACAATACGAGGACAATACCTAGTTCTGAAAATTATCTTTGATATATCCATAGGTTTAATCTTCAATTGGTGAAATACCAAGTCTTAAATCAATCTTATAAAAGTACTTTGCTTCTTTCATTTGCTCAAACAAATAATTGGTTCGAGGTAAAAGATACTTGCTCTTGATAGTAAACTTGTTGAGTTTTCGCTAATCGACACATAATCTCATACTTCCCTCTTTTCTTGTCAGCAATTAATATCGGTGCACCTCATGGGATACACTGGGTCTAATCGCTTCTTCTTCTAGTATCTCTTGCGTATACTTGCTAACTTCCTCATTTTAACTGGTGCCATTTTGGGTAAGGCCGTAGTCACTGACTTCGTCTCAGGCGCTAAGTCAATCGCGAGCTTCCTTTCTCTATCGGGAAGAAATGTTGATAACTCATTTGGAAACATATCTTGAAACTTTTTAATTGCTATAAAATCTTCAAATTTTGTTTGCTTCTGACTTTTATCTATCTCGTAATCACCATAATGCTCATATCTTGATCACCGTAATCATTATTAACAAATTCTTTTCCTTCTTTTATCTTCTGAACCTCATCACCTTCTCATTTGGCGTCCTCAGAATTATCTTTTCATCACGACGGTCTGTCTGGACATCACGCTTTAGCAGTTAATCCATTTCTTAGAATAATATCAAATCCTTTAATCTTCCATGATATCAATTCTGCACCACTTATTGCCAGGAATCTCAATTTCACCATTGGTACTTACTTATTTAACAACCACACGTTCTTGACTTGCTAGTCCTTTAATCACAATCTTATCAATTCAATAGGGTAATTCATCTTATCAACAAAATCTTGAGAGATAAACAATTAAGTTCTCTCACATCTTTTAATACTGTAACACATAAGGCATTCCCTAATCATCCATATCATCACAGTTTCTCGTTCTTGGAGACGTATTCCTCATTGGAGTAGATTCCCTTGACTCTTAGTGCATCTCTGACTGGGCTAGTGATTTGCAATTTTTGTCATATGCCTTTGTTTGATTTCCATGCGTGAGAAGTAGATGGAACTTTGCCCGCTTGGTCCATAATTCGTTGATTTCTGTTTGAAAAATTCTTACAAAGAACGACAGTACAATGAAGTAACTAGAAGGATTCACAATTCAACAAAATTGAGAGTTGAAAAGAAAGAAGAAACAAGGATTTGAATATGAATGAGACAACCACATTAGTACTTAAGATGGCCAGTCTTTCGTATCATATGGTGTAACACCCCCAAATCCGGGGTCGGGGATTCGGGTTGTCATGAGTTCCATATCCCTTAACAACACTTAATCTTAACAATCAACCAATTCCTGCGTACTGTGACCCCACAATATACACACACACCGCAAGTTATAGTCTCAGAGATGAATACCCAAAAAATAACACAAGTCATTTTATTCCACATAATAAGTCATTACACCTCAAGAAGGTTCTGAATAAATTTACATTTCTTTGCCATTCTTACAATTCATATTATACATAAGTCTGGTTTATCAATAGTTGAAAACCTAGCCTATTGGTAGCTCCTACCTCAGCTACGGCGGCATCAACGCTTCCAGAAAACTGCGGAACATTTTCTAACCGCTTGCGAATTGGAAGCTTGGTCCTGTTCATCCTGTCTATCTGATGTTGTGTGATGAAAGAAGAAAGCAAGGGTGAGCAACAAGCCCACCAAAATAATATGTATAATGATTTACAATATATGAGCATTCTCATAGTACTCGCGAAAGTCTTGGTCAAGAAGAAATGAACCAAGTTTGATATCTTAATGCGATGAAGTCGCAAAATATTCAGTATATATACATATATACTTTTCAAAATCTTGGAAGTCCTCTTCCATGCATAATATACACAGAGTTCCAGTTTATAACTGTATAAAAATATCGTTGCAAGGTGATCTCATATATCTAACCTTGTTTCAACGTTTTTGTGAAAATATTTGTCATGCATAAGATAATCATTAACCAGATATAAGTTGAAAAGATGAAGTTACAAGATACTCCAATATACTTATATCTTTTCCGAATACTACTTGAACTACCACCGTTCAAGTTATAATCTGTTTCAAAAGTTCATCACATACATGAGACTACAAGACAAGATTTGAATAGATTCAATCTTTGAATATCATTATAAATAATGAAGTTACGAGATACTTCATTAAGTCCCGATATATATATACACCTATATATATACATTTCATACACTCCTTGAAAACCTCTGTTATGAAAATAATAAACAGAGTTGCAATATCCAATGAATTTGGAAAGGAGAAAACCTTGGCATAAACCTGATATCTTGCTGATCAGGCAAAGATACCAATAAGTAACCTTTTATACTAGTAGATGGACGAATTCCCCACTGGTCATCACCCTGGCCGTAATAGGACCTTATGCTGGACTGCCACTCAGCCACTTACGCATTTGATGGACTCCCACTGAGCCACTTACACTTTCATGGACGCCCACTGAGCCCATGTTGCTTATGCCGACTCAATAGATGGACTTACTTCCCGAACCTTGGGTAAGTAATCAATTCATTTATCAAAACAGCAACCTCGTTGCGAATATAAAATACACCACAGAGCCGGATCCCTCAGGTTTTGAGCGAGTATTTAAATCCCCTTTAAAAGGAAGATCTTAAATATAAAAATGAGTTTTAGGATCCGCTCTAACTTTTAAAAATCATTTTGAAGACTCGAAAACACTTTAAAGAGTGTTTGGAGTAATGCTGATTTAATGAAGTAACTCAGTCCCAATATTTTTAGAAAATATCTGAATATTATTATTTAAATAATATTCCCATAAAGAATAATCTTTATACAAATAATTGAAGTAGAAGTTGTAAGACTTATACTTGAAATGAGTATTAAATAACCAAAGATATACTTATACGAAAGTTCTATCTTTATTTGAATAATCAAAAATAAGTTTGATTATCGACACCTTATTCTTTAATAAAATAAAGAATATATCTCAGCAAATAATCGGAGTCATAGATCCTCAAATGAATATTCAAAATAATATTCAATAAATAAAATAAAAGGAGTCATAAGTCCTCAGATGAATATTCAAGTAATATTCATTAAATAATATAAAGGAGTCATAAGTCCTCGAATGAATATTATAAATAATATTCATTAAATAAAATAAAGTGAGTCATACATCCTCAATTGAATATTCAAATAATATTCATTAAATAATATAAGCTGAGTCATAAGCCCTCGAATGAATATTCGAAATAATATTCATATAATAAAATAAAGGAGTCATAAGCCCTCGAATGAATATTCGAAATAATATTCATATAATAAAATAAACTTAAAGTTATCGAATAAACCTTATTCGATTAATAGTTTTGAAAACTATAACCATATATATCTAAAAATATATATATTATACTCGGGAACATCGACTCCCGGTTTAGAAATATTTTGATCCCCTATACTAAGGGTAAACTCAAATACCGCTTATCTCTAGCATAGGTATTATCAACTGAATCAACAGATATATGTATCAAGAATACGAAACAGGCATGCATATATACCATATCACATGCAACAATATATCGCAAGAATTTGCTAATTAACCATCATGCATCTATCACAAGATAATGCATATACATATGTATACATCACAACAACAGTATAACGGGTAGAAAACTTGCCTGAGCGACTGAGGGTGATAAAAGGCTCGGGACGAGTCTGGTAACCTATAAGCAACAAGTAAGTTGGAATTAAACCAAAGTCACTTTTAAATCTATACTCTAACCAACTCAGACTTTAACGCTCGTTTTGCGCTTACTGATTCTCTTAGGTCACTCGAGTACCTTTGGCTCCACCATTTTTAATAATTTAACCATTACGAGTTTTAAGGCGATTCCTTCGCGAGTGTCTTACCAACTGCCTAACACACTTAACATAATTGTTTCATACTTCAATTAGTCCTTTAAGGTCCTTAACCAAGGTTTCAAAGTAAGGCGAGGGGTAATGTTTCGTTCGTGAAACGTCTTTACTTAAAACGGTCGTTTCTCCTAAACCGTACATCGGAATCAAACGAACTACATATCAAAACGAAGCTCGTAACATGAAATATCTAAACATGGCAATGGTCAAAACCTAGCAGGAAGTTCTCGGGTCCTAATGTTATGAACAAAAGCAGTCTAAAGTAAATCGGATATTACGACGGCTACGTTTACGCGATTACCCAAATTTATACCATTCCAAATCCACCACAATTCAACCCCAATTCACAACCCAATCGAAACTCCATCCAAACTACATCATAACAGCCCCAACACTCAACATTAACAATTTATACTTATTCCCCACATGAACTAAAAGCTTTACTTAGGTTCTTTAACTAATTATCAAGATTTACAACTCCAAAAATACCACCAAACCAACTAATCTCTACAAACTCAACCAAACTTTAAACAAACAAGCATCATGCTTCACATATACTATATCAAACATATTCATTCCTAATTACTCAAAACTAAAGCTAGGGTTTGGAGTTTATACCTTCCTTGGAGAGTGGAGAATCAAGAGAATGGCTTGGAATCACCCTTAAAGTCCTTATCCAAGCTTAATCTAAACAAAACTTCAAGAACACAAATTTTAGTTCTTGAAAAACACTATTCACCATCTTCTTCCATGATTTATAGAAAAAGATTGGCTTGGAATTAGAAGCTTAAACTTATAGGAAGTATGTAACTATCCATGGGGAAGCTTAGATAAATACCTTGCTAAATAGTAAGTGGTGGAGCTTGGATCTTCATTTTTTAAGAAAAGAAGCCGAGAGCTTCATGAAGAAATGGAGGAGTTTTTGTGTTTTGTTTGGTGAAAAATGAAATGTTTGCTTGGTTGGTTGAATTTTGAGTTATTTTAGGTTAATTACTTAATTAACCTTGATTTTGTGTGGTTATAATTCAACCACACTTCCTTCCCTTCTATGTCATGCTTATGTCATCATGTGGTGTCATCCTTCCCTCTTTGTCCTCTTCCCATTGGTTGGATGACATCATCCCCTCTAATCTCTTTGATTAACTTCCTAATTGTTTGCCTAATGACCGCTGATCTGTTATACGGTTCGCTTAACTTTCATTTTCGTTTATCGTTTGAGGGATCATACCCAGGATCTTATTACTTAGGTTCCCTTAACCTTTCTCAATATATTATATTCCTTTTATGATCCTCTCTTATAATCCTTTAATTTTAATCCTTCTTATCCTGTTACCTTATACTCAATTCTTTTCGTATCTAGTGGATTTCCGGGAAAAATCAAAGTATTCGGAATTGGATTCTGACGATATTTACATACACTTATATACCATATAGAGTACTAATAAAATCTCAGAATATCCATAACAGAATCCCTACATAGTGGGGCATGAAAAGTTTTCTCATTCAGCAAAAACACTATTCATAAAGGTTTCAAAAATTTCCAAAAATTGGGGTTATTACATATGGCATACAGCACATGATTAGGTGGCGTCCCACCCGACTCTTCGTCGTTCTGACAAAGTATCTCATCATAACACTGTTTGTCCCAATCAGAAAGCAAAACTTGAGGGAAGCAAATGAGTTTGAAAGGAATGGAATATCCTCCTTTTCGTTATTATAGAAAAGAGTTTATTTGAGAAAAGAAGTTCATACATTTTTAGGGATTGAGAAGGAACATATGCTATAATATTGAAAACTAGAACGATACCATTGGTCACCATCCACATTTCACTTGTATTTATCTTTCGAGCTCGTTCGATCATATCCCAATTGTATCCTATAACAACTTTAGAAAGTACGCTGAAATGTCTTCGCAACCAAGCATTATAATGAATTCTTACTTGCTCAGTTTTGCGTCTTTAACATCGCACTTACACGTATGATACCTTAACAATTCGATCATAATAGCGTTCCTACCAGGTAACTTCGAGATTCCTCTTTTAATTTAGAATAACCACATACCATTCAACATAACGATCCTTTTGTTAATAATATTATGCTTTTAGAGAGGTCTAGAAATCTTTCCAATCTTCTTCGATCACGCTCCGGCTTCTGTTAAATCAATGAATTCTTCAAACTTTGATATTCCTAGTAATTGAATGTATAGTTACTCCGTACGCTGATTCTGTTGTAAATTTTATCAAACAATACTTGCACTTTACTGTTAAGAATAATCAATTTCTTCATAATCATAGGTTACTTCATTCTCGAAATTAGCAATATTAAGTCTGAAACAGCATCCTTCCAGGTAATCCAGGTTTTCCAACAAACAAGAAACTCAAGTAGTAACTTGACAACCAATGTTTAAAAATCATTTTATTCGAAAAGGCTTTTAAAAATTTGTAAAGAAAAAAAAATCTTTTTCGAAAACTTGTTTAAAAAAAGTTTGAAAATCACAAGTCCGGTTGTCCTTACTATATGAGTTGGTTGTTGTCCTTCCGACCTATAACAAGGTACCAATTTAAAGAAACAATCACATAAAGGTCCGTTCGCTTCGATCTACCTTTTCTCCTTTATCGAGTCCACTTACCTTCCTTAATCGATGAAACTTCAATTGTTGTTGTATATTATCTTATTCGTAGCTTCACATCAAGGCTCCCATACATTATCGTTGCAGTAATTAAGTAGGACAGGCTATCCAATAGTCAACAAGTCTATTTCATAAAACAAAGTTTGCCCATATCACATCACATCACTACTTTACATATGGCATTTATCATAGCACCATCATTTAATTCCACCAAAAATTTTAGATTTATACCTTTTTCTCTAGCTCTTTTCAAAATTCAGCTAATCCATCCCATAATTATTCGCGGATGGCGTAGTCACTAATGGCTTCTTTTAACCCGATAACAGCTATTCTCTGAAACACTTAAATCTTCTCTCTAAACTTCTTCTCACCTTTATTTATATCTCAAGCGCTCACCATTTACTGTAATTCTCTAATCCATCCTCGTAGATACAATCACTTCATAGGACAAGTTCTAAACTGGGGGTACAGAACATGATGTAGGGTAAACTAAAGAGATACACTCACAGCTAAATGTCCAGTGAAACAAGAATAAATAGATAGAAGTTCTTGAATAGGTATTCTCGCGTCAAGAGGCGGAAAATTAGCGTAGAATAGCTTGAAGAAGTGCAACCGTTATAACAGAAGGTAGTACCATTAATGCTGGTGGAGAAATAAGGTGCAAGTCCAATCTGAAAGAAAATGATGATCCTTGAACGAGAAGCTCCAAACGATCAGATTATATAGAGAAATCAGGATCTGCCATTGCCGTTGTCCGGAGATCACGTCGCAAGTTAAGAATCCCGAGTCGCAATACAAACCGTGCCGGAGACCTACTATACAATCGCACTCAACCTCACAACGTCTTATCTTTCTATTTCCTATTCCTAATCCTAACCCTCTACCCAATCCCGACAATCTAGGCTTGTTTCAGTGACTTATAACCTGTAGTTCTGATACCAACCTGTGGCACCCTCCAAACCCGGGTCAGAAGTTTGGGGTCCACAACACATGCACAATATAAACCTGTATAGGAAATATTATTTGCAATGACCCTGTTTCACATAATCACGGATCGCAACAGGTTAAAGTATGAAAACAAACCACAACCTTAATTTTTATTACAACGTACCAAATCCCAACTAGTTTAACTTACAACTTATAATAAAATTATTCTTACAATCTTACTATCTCACTACCGCCACAAGCTTCTGCTAGCTCGATCCAACTCAATATGGAATTCTAGCTCGCACATTAAACTGGGAAACCTCGCTATCAACCGTATCCCTTTTAATTGTAGAATTGATAAGTGGCATTTTATACCACTTAGAACGTCTTAAAATGGCTTAAATTGGTGTCTTGAAATCAAGTATTTTATGTATTTGATGCGTTTTTCTAGTGTTTATGCATTTCAGGGTTTTAGTTGCATTTCGGGGGAAGAATCATCAAAAATAAGCCTTGGCATGTGTTCAGCATTGCGAGAGGAAAGAATGGGCAGATTACGGCGAAGAAACGGAGCAAAATCAGAATTTTTCCAGTAGAGGTTTGAGCGCCCGCTCAGCATTGCTGGGCGGCCGCGCAGCAAGCTGAGCGCCCGCTCAGCTATGCTGAGCGGCCGCGCAGGGTCGGGAAAAAAAACAAATTATTTTAGGACTTCTACTTCTGTTTGGTTTCCACTTCTATGTAATCTGAGTTTTATGGGACTATTATATAAGTAGATTTGAGACGTTTTCACAAGTGTGAATTGAAGGAGATTGTGTTTTTATGCAAGGAGCGAAGGAGATAAGGAAGAAGACCAATTTAGCATACCGCAACGAAGAGGAAGCATATTTTCTTGTGATTCTTGTTTCGTTGTAATGTTGGATGCTAGTTTTATTGCTTTAAACTTATTTACTCTTGTGACGTACTCTATTTTAATATAATTAGTTTAGTTATTATTTTCTTGTGTTTGTTTATCATGATTTCATATGAACCCATGATGACGATAAGTGCTATTATGGGCTAATCGTGATCATGGGGTTGCAAGGGATTTATTATGGAATTCTTTAGTTAATTGTTTAATACTTTAGTGTGTGATGATTGCATGATATCTAGTATTGGTTATGCATATTCGTCTTATGTGCGTCGCGAACATATAAGATAGGGTGTTAATCTCTTGTGAAGCGACGGTGGATCTTGAGATTTAGAACTTGCCATGCTAGCATAGGTTCATGTATGTTGTGCATGATTAACTCTAACAGTTTTATTTGCCCTATGTAATCAAAAGGAATAACTTGTGCTTAAATCGTTGTGTTGTCAATTTCTGTAGACATATAGGAACTCAACATAATTGATGACTATTCAACTTCTATCTTAATTGTGGATGCTTGGTAGAATGGTATTAGTACAATGAAAGTTGGCTTTTATCAGTTTCGTGTTATTCGATTAATATCATCACTGTCACATGCTAAAGGTAATAACAATGGCTATAGAAGGAAGTAATAATGAAGTTGTGATCTCATGAGTGTTTTATTATTGATAAATTGAAGTGTTAGTTAAGTGGTTAATTAAGTAGTTAATTGTAGTTAATATTTAATCAACAATTTTAAGTGTTAATATCTTAACATTGAGAAGTAATCATACATTGGTGAGTGAGTTTAATTAGACAATAATTCAGTCTGAGTCTCTGTGGGAACGAACTAGAAAGTATTCTATATTACTTGCGAACGCGTATACTTGCGTGAATATTAGCGCGTGTTTTCGCCCTAACAAGTTTTTGGCGCCGCTGCCGGGGACTCGGCGTATTTGTTTAGTTTATGTACTTACCATCATTGGTCATTAGGAATCAGTGATTAGGACGTAGTAGTTACTTATTTTTTTCTGGTTGTGTTTCAGGTACTTTAGCAAGCGTTTATGCAAACTCATTCTCGTGCTCGCAAGAGGACTTTAGATACAGCTGAGGAGACAGACGAAGTTCTTGATATTCCGGAGAAGTTAGATTTTGAGGATTCGGATTCAGGAACTGAGCAGAAAGAACCAGTAAACATGGGAGATCGTATTGTTCAAGCTGATCCAGCTCTTATGGATTTTTCTCGGCCTAAAATTGATGAAATTCAGTCAAGCATCCTTCATCCGGCTATTCAAGCTAACACCTTTGAAATCAAGCCGGACACTATTCAGATGGTGCAGAATTCTGTTTCTTTTGGAGGAGCGGCAACTGAAGACCCCAACATGCACATAAGGAATTTTGTCGAGATCTGCAACACTTTTAAGTATAATGGCGTGACTGATGAGGCTATCAAGTTGAGGCTTTTCCCATTCTCACTGAGGAACAAGGCTAAAGACTGGTTACATTCTGAACCAGCTGGGTCCATCACTACGTGGCAAGATCTTGCGCAAAAGTTTCTGGTGAAGTTTTATCCGATGGCAAAGACTGCTGCTATGAGGAGTGCTCTTACTCAGTTTGCGCAGCAACCTACAGATTCTATGTGCGAGGCTTGGGAACGCTACAAGGAAATGTTGAGAAAATGTCCACATCATGGAATGCCAGATTGGATGGTGATCACTGGCTTCTATAATGGTTTGGGGGCCCAATCTCGGCCTATGCTCGATGCAGCAGCTGGAGGCGCCTTATGGGCTAAAAGCTATACTGAGGCGTATAATCTTATAGAGACGATGGCTGCAAATGAGCATCAAAACCCAACTCAGAGGATGACGTCAGGCAAGGTAGCAGATATTCTGGAAGTTGATGCAGCCACCGCTATTGCAGCCCAGCTCCAAGCGCTATCAATGAAGGTTGATTCTCTGGCTACATATGGAGTTAATCAAATAGCTATGGTTTGTGAGCTTTGTGCAGGTTCTCATGCTACGGATCAGTGTTCTCTTGTCAATGAATCTGTTTAGTATGTGAATAACTATCAGCGACAACAGCAGCCTGTACCAGCGACCTATCATCCTAACAACAGAAATCATCCAAATTTCAGCTGGGGGAATAATCAGAATGCTATTCAGCCACCATATCAGCAAGGAGTGAGTAAACATTTTAACCCACCTGGATTCCAGCAACCACAGCAGTATGCTACAAGGCAATCATATCCTCAACAGGGAAGTACAGCTGTACCTACTAGTGCTGATTTTGAGGAACTTAAGCTGTTGTGCAAGAGTCAGGCGGTTTCCATCAAGACCTTGGAAAATCAAATCGGTCAATTAGCCAATGCAGTGCTCAATCGTCAACCTGGCACTCTTCCCAGTGACACGGAAGTACCAGGTAGGAAGGAAGCTAAAGAGCAAGTCAAGGCTATTACCTTAAGGTCTGGAAAAGTAGCTGATGCTGAAAAGGCAAAAGAAGTAGAAGCTGAAATTAGAGATGAAGACCCAAAGCAAAAGGAGAAAGTGGCGGAACCAAGGAAGACTACTGTTGAACACACTCTGCCTGAGGCTAATACAGGGGAGAAACAGCTCTATCCTCCACCACCTTTTCCTAAGAGATTGCAGCAACAAAAGCTGGATAGACAGTTCGGGAAGTTTCTGGAGGTGTTCAAGAAACTTCACATCAATATACCTTTCGCTGAGGCTCTGGAACAAATGCCTAGTTATGCGAAGTTTATGAAGACTATTCTTTCAAGGAAGGTGAAACTGGATGACCTTGAAACCGTTGCTCTCACGGAAGAATGCAGCGCTGTTCTGCAGCAAAAGTTACCACCAAAACTGAAAGATCCAGGAAGCTTCACCATTCCTTGCACCATTGGCAATCTGACTTTTGACAAGTGCCTTTGTGATTTGGGAGCAAGCATTAATCTAATGCCGTTGTCGATCTTTAAAAAGCTGGATCTGCCTGATCCAAAACCCACATACATGTCGCTACAATTGGCTGACCGTTCCATTACTTACCCAAGGGGCATAGTTGAGGATGTGCTTGTCAAGGTGGATAAGCTCTTCTTTCCAGCAGATTTTGTTATTCTGGATTTTGAGGAAGATAAGAAGATTCCCATAATCTTGGGAAGGCCTTTCTTGGCTACTGGCCGTACCTTGATAGATGTGCAAAAAGGTGAACTTACTATGCGGGTCCAAGATCAGGATGTGACCTTCAATGTATTCAAGGCAATGAAATTTCCTACAGAAGATGAGGAGTGCTTAAAATTGGATGTGATTGATTCTGCGGTTACTTCGAAACTCGATCACATGCTAATGTCTGATGCATTGGAAAAGGCCTTAGTGGGGGATTTTGACAGCGATGATGAAGATGGCAACGAGCAATTACAATATCTGAACGCTTCTCCCTGGAAGCGAAAGCTGGACATACCGTTTGAATCTCTTGGTACTTCTGACCTTAAGAATGCTGAAGGGAAGCTCAAACCATCAATAGAGGAAGCACCTACCTTGGAGCTCAAGCCATTACCGGAACACTTGAGGTATGCTTTTTTAGGTGATTCATCTACGTTACCTGTTATTATTTCATCTGACCTTTCAGGTAGTGAGGAAGACAAGCTCTTAAGGATTTTGAGAGAATTCAAATCGGCTATAGGATGGACCATAGCAGACATCAAGGGGATAAGTCCTTCATATTGTATGATAAAATTCTGCTAGAGGAAGGTAGTAAGCCAACTATGGAATAGCAGCGAAGACTGAATCCCATCATGACGGAAGTGGTGAAGAAAGAAATTCTGAAATGGCTGGATGCAGGCATCATTTATCCTATTTCTGACAGCTCGTGGGTGAGCCCCGTACAATGTGTACCTAAGAAAGGAGGTATCACTGTGGTCGCAAATGAAAAGAATGAGCTCATCCCTACTCGAACAGTTACAGGATGGAGAGTATGCATGGATTATAGAAAATTGAACAAAGCCACAAGGAAGGATCACTTCCCTCTTCCATTTATTGATCAGATGCTTGACAGATTGGCGGGTCATGAGTATTTTTGTCTTCTGGATGGTTATTCCGGGTATAATCAGATTTGTATTGCACCAGAGGATCAGGAAAAGACTACCTTCACTTGTCCATTTGGCACGTTTGCTTTTCGCAGAATTTCGTTTGGGTTATGTGGTGCCCCGACCACTTTTCAGAGATGTATGATGGCTATATTCTCTCACATGATTGGAAATAACGTCGAAGTGTTCATGGATGACTTTTCCATCTTTGGACATTCATATGATGAATGTTTGAATAATCTGCGCGCCGTACTCAAAAGATGCGTGGAAACTAATTTGGTGCTCAATTGGGAGAAATGTCATTTTATGGTGCGTGAAGGCATTATCCTTGGGCATAAGGTCTCTAGAAAAGGTCTGGAGGTGGACAAGGCCAAGGTGGGAGTCATTGAAAATCTTCCCCCACCTAATTCTGTGAAAGGAATCCGTAGTTTTCTTGGTCATGCGGGTTTTTATCGGCGATTCATCAAGGACTTTTCAAAGATATCTAAGCCGTTGTGCAATTTGCTTGAGAAAGATGTGCCTTTCAAATTTGATGATGAATGTTTGGCAGCATTCGAGACTCTCAAGAAGAGTTTGATCACTGCACCAGTTATTACAACACCAGATTGGACAGAACCGTTTGAGATGATGTGTGATGCGAGTGATTATGCGGTAGGTGCAGTTCTGGGACAGCGCAAGAAAAACCTCTTCCATGTGGTCTACTATGCGAGTAAGACTTTAAATGGTGCCCAATTGAACTACACAACTACTGAGAAGGAGCTTTTGGCTATAGTCTTTGGTTTTGAGAAATTTCGATCGTATCTACTTGGTACGAAAGTAACAGTATTCAATGATCATGCGGCTATTCGCTATCTGGTTTCCAAGAAGGATTCAAAGCCGAGACTCATTCGTTGGGTTCGTTTACTTCAGGAATTTGAGTTAGAGATCAAAGATAGAAAAGGTACTGAGAATCAAGTAGCTGACCATCTCTCTAGATTGGAGAATCCCGATTCTACTTCACAGGATATGACGTTAATCAATGAATCTTTTCCGGATGAGCAGTTGTTTGCAATTCAGGAGGAAGAACCATGGTTTGCAGATATTGTAAACTATCTTGTCAGCAATATAATGCCTCCTAATTTGACATCCGCTCAAAAGAAGAAGTTTCTGCATGAGGTGAAGTGGTATATGTGGGATGAACCATATTTGTTTAGACAGGGAGCTGACCAGATCATCAGGAGATGTATCCCGTTCTGTGAGACGGAGGGGATATTACGAGACTGCCATTCCACGGTTTATGGTGGACACTATGGTGGTGAGAAGACGGCAGCTCGTATTCTGCAAGCAGGTTTTTTTGGCCTACTTTGTTCAAGGATGCTCATCAGTTTGTTTTAAGGTGTGATCGTTGCCAAAGAGTGGGAAATTTGTCAAGGAAGGATGAGATGCCATTAAATGTGATGCTTGAAGTCGAGGTCTTTGATGTGTGGGGAATCGATTTCATGGGGCCTTTTATCTCGTCTTGCAATAATCAGTACATCTTGCTGGCAGTCGATTATGTCTCAAAATGGGTCGAAGTTAAAGCTTTACCGACAAATGATGCAAAGGCAGTGCTAAATTTTCTTCATAAGCAAATTTTCACAAGGTTTGGAACACCTCGGGTAATCATAAGTGATGAAGGATCGCATTTTTGCAACCGTAAGTTCACTTCTATGATGCAGCATTATAATGTGAATCATCGAGTAGCTACTGCCTATCATCCGCAAATAAATGGTCAAGCGGAAGTGTCTAACAGAGAGATAAAGCGCATTCTAGAGAAGGTTGTTTGTCCGTCAAGGAAGGATTGGTCTTTAAAGCTCGATGAAGGTGTTTGGGCTTACAGAAGAGCATACAAAATTCCACTTGGGATGTCACCGTTTTAGTTGGTGTACGGTAAGGGATGTCATCTACCTGCGGAGCTTGAGCATAAGGCCTACTGGGCATTGAAGAAGTTGAACCTGGATTTAGATGCAGCTGGTAAGAAAAGAATGCTTCAGCTTAATGAACTTGATGAATTTTGACTTCAAGCGTACGAAAATAACAAAATGTATAAGGAAAAGGTGAAGAGGTGGCACGATAGGAAGCTACATCCAAAGTTATTTGTGCCAGGGCAACAAGTTCTCTTATTCAACTCTCGGCTCCGACTTTTTCCTGGGAAGTTGAAATCAAGGTGGTCTGGACCTTTTATTGTCAAAACTGTATTTCCGCATGGAGCGATGGAAATTTTTGAGAATGATCTGGACCAAGCATTCAAGGTTAACGGTCAGCGGTTGAAGCACTACTATGGGGACATGGCAAACCGAGAAGTGGTTAGTGCCATTTTGTTGACTACTTGAGAAGGGTACGAAACGTCAAGCTAATGACGAAAAAGAAGCGCTGCGTGGGAGGCAACCCATGAATTTTTGTTACAGGAACCCTTAGAAGTTAATAACCTATCCAAAAACACAAAAAAATCAGAAAACAGGGGATGAAATTTTTTTTTTCCAGTGACCCCCTGAGCGCCCGCTCAGCTTTGTTGAGCGACCGCGCAGCAAGCTGAGCGCCCGCTCAGCTTTGCTGAGCGACCGCTCAGGGGTCGAGTACCAGAATTTTTTTACAGTTCAGAGAAAAAAAAAAAGAAAAAAAAAGAAACACAAAAACAGTTTTAGCCCATAAACCCACGATTTGTTACCACTACCCCATCATTTTACCCCTTAATTCCCAAACCCTAATCTAATCCACACCCTATATATACATACACCTATCCTACATATCTCCCACAAACTTCCTACACTTAAACCCTCTCACAAACATCAAAAATCAGTTCTTACACACTTTTATTCACGAATCAATGGCACCCAAGAGAGCACGCACTATTGACAGCAGCAGCACAGTTCCTACTGCTGATTCATCGAGGGGTACTGCTGCAAGGCCTCGGTTAACTGACAGAGCCGCGGAGGAGGAGTACACTAGGCTGTTGGGGAAGCCGATTCTGAAGGAGAGGGGGTTTTTACCATCGGGGAGGGATGGTGAGTTGCTGCCCATGATTGCAGAGAAGGGGTGGATAGCTTTTTGTGAGTCACTCGAAGTGGTACCGATGAGCGTTGTTCGCGAATTCTACGCGAACGCGAAGGCCGAAAAGAATGGGTTTTCTGTGGTCCGAGGGCTGACGGTTGATTATCATTCTGCGGTGATTCGCCGTGTGATTGGACAGCGAGAGAGGAAGCCCGATGAGGAGAACTGGAATGAAAAGACTGCTGAGGATTTTGACTTGGATTTGATTTGTGCGACTCTCTGTCGACCAGGCACAGTTTGGACCTGCAAGACCGGCACTAATGAGTATCGTCACTTTCCGGCGATCGCCATGAACAGGTATGCCCGTGCATGGAATGCATTTATTTGTGCTAATATTTTGCCTTCTTCGCATGCACACGAGGTCACAGTTGAGAGAGCACAATTGTTGTGGGGAATTCTGAATGAGGAATACTATGTGGACCTTGGTGAGTTTATCTACCAAGGAATTCTGAAGTTTTTGAGGGGAGCGAAGCATATGAACATCCCTTATGCATCTACGGTTACGAAGCTATGCCGAGCAGTGGGAGTGAACTGGCCGGCTCATGAGCAGTTGCAGTTGCCAGCAGCTCCGATTGATTCTGGCACTCTGAATGGGATGCAGGAGTGGACCGGTGGTGAGCCTGAGGAGCATGGGCTGGGTTATCATCTTCCAGGAGGGCGTCCAGCATAAGGTGCTACTATGGCTAGGCCAGGGCGTGATGAGGCTGGTTCTTCGAGAGCTCAGGAGGGTGCTGGGATGGGTGATGCCCAGTATAGGAGGCTTTCACGGCGGATGGATGCCATGTATGAGACGCAGAGCAGGTTTGCTCAGGAGCTCACCCTTGCGTTAGGGACTGCTTTTCGAGGCCTTGGAGCTGATATCCAGTGGCCAGTTTTTGGTGAGGACTCTGCATACCCGCCACCTGATACTCCACCCACTGAGGGTGATGATGATGATGACTCCGAGTAGGTATACCCTGTGTTCCTTTCTACTACTTTCACTGAGGACAGTGAAGATTTTTAGTTTGGGGGTGGTAGTTAAGGAATATTGTGTGTGTGTGTCATATAGTTGCATATTCATGATAGTTTAGTTCATATAGTTGCATAATTTATGCTATATAGTTTTTTTTTGTTATGAATGTCATGTAGCTCATGCATTTACCATGATCCCTTTTGTAATGATTTATCGACTGAATTGTGATATTGATGCGAGTGTAGTGATAGCATTAAAGTGATATTAAGTCGTGTAGGTTGATATGCATGCTAGAAACAATTGTAAGTCCACTAAGTCTTAGAGAATGCGTAAGGGCAAGATTGTTGTTATGATTTGGTTGTTTTCAAGGTCAATCTACTTATTATGCTTAGAATTCGATTATAGGTTCTTAGTGATAAAGGCATGAAAAAGAAAAAAAATTTGGAGAAAAAAAATATGGAAGTTGTTGCTAGTTGTGGCTAGGCGTCAAATGGCTAGTAGCCGGCTCGCATATGGTGCGAGTAGTCTAGGGTTGAGCAAGATGGAGCGAAACGCACTTGTTCAGAAGTTATTAAAAATATATATATATATATATATATATATATATTTAGTTTATGCATAATTGATCAAGAGTGTGCTCTTTGGTATTCGAGTTATTAAGTTCTTAGGGGACTTTGTGCCTAGTGACCCAAGGCTTTTAGAGTCTGGGATCCGCTAACCTAACGCTCGTTACATGGATACCATTGTATAAGTCTTTTGTGGACCTCACTCATTGCACGGTCAAATAAGCATTTGAGTTGTAAATAAAAAGCACGATTCCGTAATAAGCTCCAGAGTTCTTGTAGTGTTGTATATCACTTTGTGCCTAAAATTTTTATTCTTTGTATAATCGTAGGATTGCCTTGAGGATGGTCTAGTCATAGTAATTGGTCTAGTTCTAACGCATATCTGTTAAGCATTTGCACACACCACGTTTCTGGCTGTATGTCCGTTTGTATGAGTTTATTGATCTTTAGTTGTCTAACTGTATTCGTTGAGATGTGGCAATTTGGTTGGTTAATTGTAGTAAGGGGGATCGCTGCATTTTCATATAGATTGCATTCATGCATGTTTTTATTTGTTTTTGAGTCTGTGACGCTTGAGGGCAAGCATCGATTTAAGTTTGGGGGTGTGATAAGTGGCATTTTATACCACTTAGAACGTCTTAAAATGGCTTAAATTGGTGTCTTGAAATCAAGTATTTTGTGTATTTGATGCGTTTTTCTAGTGTTTATGCATTTCAGGGTTTTAGTTGCATTTCGGGGGAGGAATCATCAAGAATAAGCCTTGGCATGTGTTCACCATTGCGAGAGGAAAGAATGGGCAGATTACGGCGAAGAAACGGAGCAAAATCATAATTTTTCCAGTAGAGGTCTGAGCGGCCGCTCAGCATTGCTGAGCGGCCGCGCAGCAAGCTGAGCGTCCGCTCAGCTATGCTGAGCGGCCGCGCAGGGTCGGGAAAAAAAACAAATTATTTTAGGACTTCTACTTCTGTTTGGTTTCCACTTCTATGTAATCTGAGTTTTATGGGACTATTATATAAGTAGATTTGAGTCGTTTTCATAAGTGTGGATTGAAGAAGATTGTGTTTTTACGCAAGGAGCGAAGGAGATAAGGAAGAAGACCGATTTAGCACACCGCAACGAAGAGGAAGCATATTTTCTTGTGATTCTTGTTTCGTTGTAACGTTGGATGCTAGTTTTCTTGCTTTGAACTTATTTACTCTTGTGACGTACTCTGTTTTAATATAATTAGTTTAGTTATTATTTTCTTGTGTTTGTTTATCATGATTTCATATGAACCCATGATGACGATAAGTGCTATTATGGGCTAATCGTGATCATGGGGTTGCAATGGATTTATTATGGAATTCTTTAGTTAATTGTTTAATACTTTAGTGTATGATGATTGCATGATATCTAATATTGGTTGTGCGTATTCGTCTTATGTGCGTCGCGAACATATAAGATAGGGTGTTAATCTCTTGTGAAGCGACGGTGGATCTTGAGATTTAGAACTTGCCATGCTAGCATAGGTTCATGTATGTTGTGCATGATTAGTGGGTAACTCTAACAGTTTTATTTGCCCTATGTAATCAAAAGGAATAACTTGTGCTTAAATCATTGTGTTGTCAATTTCTGTAGACATATAGGAACTCAACATAATTGATGACTATTCAACTTCTATCTTAATTGTGGATGCTTGGTAGAATGGTATTAGTACAATGAAAGTTGGCTTTTATCAGTTTCGTGTTATTCGATTAATATCATCACTGTCACATGCTAAAGGTAATAACAATGGCTATAGAAGGAAGTAATAATGAAGTTGTGATCTCATGAGTGTTTTATTATTGATAAATTGAAGTGTTAGTTAAGTGGTTAATTAAGTAGTTAATTGTAGTTAATATTTAATCAACAATTTTAAGTGTTATTATCTTAACATTGAGAAGTAATCATACATTGGTGAGTGAGTTTAATTAGACAATAATTCAGTCCGAGTCTCTGTGGGAACGAACTAGAAAGTATTCTATATTACTTGCGAACGCGTATACTTGCGTGAATATTAGCGCGTGTTTTCGCCCTAACAAGAATACATAAAAAGATTCGCAAGAGTGAGCTAACTAGCTCAGCAAGTCATAATAACAATATCTGAGATTAAACAATGATCAAGTGGAATGATTCAGATGAATCAAGTTTCTTTTTAACTAACCATTAGAATTGGATATTCATTTGAAGTTTTAAAACCAAGGTTAGGCTGCTGATCAGTCACGCACTAACCCCGAGCAAAGCACACAACACTGCTCTAATTACTGGATCCAAGGCACACATTGGCCTAACTTGACCATTGGTATGGTCTGACCACGAATCTGGTCCACATATATAAAAACTATTGTTAGGAATATATGTGCATTAGTTTGATGATATGTTTAACAAAACACTTAAGTAGAAATTCAGTGTCTGTAGCCTCAACGGATAAGACCACTTTGGCTATCCGTTGATGGTGTAGCTTTACTTAGTAATAAGTCTAGTGTTGTAGCATATTTCAGTCTCTGTATTTAAGATGTAATTCTTAGAAGTTGAGAGAAACTATGAGTCATGTTGACTACTAGAAGATATGCAGATAGGAAGGCCAATTGTAAATATTTCATGCCTTGTAATTTTATATAAATGAAGTGGTATCAACGGATGACTTAAAGACCTTCAACGGATGAGAAGCTAAGCTTCAACGGATGTCTCTAAAGCTTCAACGGATAACATCCTTCAACGGATGAGTGCATCAACGGATGAAAGCTTCAACGGATGTTCTGTTGATTAACCGTTGATAAGTGGTAGTTGTACCTACAAACAGAGGCACGTGGGTGAACAGAGATAACTGAAATGTGGCAGCCTAATTTCAGGAACATCAGAAAAAGCAGCCGTTCTACTCTAGTATAAAGAGACATTAAGTCAACAAAGTACTGGAGTGAACTGGAGAAGAAACAAGTGGATATCTTACTTTATTATTTTATATATCCTTGTCTTCACTTGTAAACTTGGTAATATATAAACCAAGTAGTAGCTAGTAATTAGATAAGAATTTTTCCAGAGCTGTTTAGAAAAATCTTGAGAGAAAAATTATCTAGTTTGTACTAGGATGCAGCTGTGATCAAATTCTTAGATCACAGAATTTCTGAAATACCATCTCTGGTGGAACAACAAATCCACCAGAAAAGTTTTTAAAGGTTTATTGTGTTCTTTACATTTGTGTTTGAATATATATCTGTCTGTATCAGCTTAAAGCAATTCACACACTTGTTCATCTTGAACACACAGTCTTTATAAACTGCTCAAAACTTGAAAAAGTTTTGAGATTTACATTCAACCCCCCTTCTGTAAATCTCATTGTTAGTTCTCTAGAAATAACAATTGGTATCAGAGCAGGCTCTTGACAAACAAAGAGTTTAAAGATCTTGGAATCTAACAAAGATGAGTAAGAAGGATATTGGAGTAAAAATCCCAGTTCTTGACAGAGACAGTTATCACCACTGGAAGGTGAAAATGCACCTTCATCTACTCTCCCAAGATGAAGGTTATGTAAACTGTATTGAGAATGGTCCTCACATTCCCCACAAAGTAGCCACAGTTGCTACGGCCACAATTGCTGTTGGTCAATCCATTCCAAAACCTAGAGCAGAATGGACAATGGAAGACACAGAAGAAGTCCACAAGGATAAGAAGGCTATGAACATTTTGTTTAATGGTCTTGACAAGGATATGTTTGATAATGTGATAAATTGCTCAACTGCCAAAGAGGTTTGGGACACAGTTCAGCTGCTGTGTGAAGGTACAGAACAAGTAAAAGAGAATAAGATGCAGCTTCTCATTCAACAGTATGAGTATTTTCATTTTGAAGAAAATGAATCTTTAAATGACACATTTAACAGATTCCAAAAGCTGTTGAATGGATTGAAGTTGTATGGTAGAGTGTACCAGGTGAAGGATTCAAATCTTAAATTCTTAAGATCCTTGCCAAAGGAATGGAAACCCATGACTGTCTCCTTAAGAAACTCTCAGGATTATAAGGACTTCACTCTTGAAAGATTATATGGAATCTTGAAGACTTATGAACTAGAGTTGGAACAGGATGAGGTATTGGAGAAGGGGAGAAAGAAAGGAAGTTCAGTTGCATTGGTAGCTGAAAATGAGAGGGAATGCAGACAAGAAACTGTGAGATCTACATCAAACTCCAAAGATGGTACAAGATATCAGGAATCAAGCAAAGGAAAAGAGCAAGTTGCTGAGAATGAAGACAACTCCAGTCAAGATGACTCTGATAGTGTTGATGAGCATCTTGCATTTCTGTCCAGGAGATTTGCAAAGATGAAGTTTAAGAAAAACACTAGAGCCACTAAACCTCATAAGAACATGGTGGACAAATCAAAGTTCAAGTGTTTCAATTGTGGTATAAGTGGACACTTTGCAAGTGAGTGCAGAAAGCCAACTTCTGAAAAGAAGAAATTTGACCAAGTAGATTACAAGAAGAAATATTTTGATCTGCTCAAGCAAAAGGAAAGGGCTTTCATTACTCAAGAAAAAGATTGGGCAGCTGATGGAGAGGAAGAGAATGAAGATGTGGAGTATGTCAACTTAGCTCTCATGGCTGATTCTGAGGAAAATGAAGTTAGTTCATCAAGCAATCAGGTAACAACTCAGGTAATCACTATTGATGTAACACAACTTACTAAAGAAGAGTGCAATGATGCTTTTAATGACATGTCCACTGAATTGTATCATTTGCGTGTGTCTCTTAAATCTCTTGCTAAAGAAAATAGTAGGATTAAAGAGAATAATCTGTTTTTAAGTAATAGAAATGCTATGTTAGAAGATAAGTTGATTGACCTAGAGAAAACCAAGCTGCATTGTATATCTGTTGAGAATGAACTAGCTGAATCTATTAAGAAAGTAGAAATACTTTCTAATCAATTAAAGAGAGAGCAAGAGGTGATTAAAGCCTGGAAAACATCTAGGGATGTTAGTGCTCAAATTGCCAAGGTCCAAGGAATTGAATCATTCTGTGAAACTACCTGGGATAAAAACAAAAAGAAACTGGAATTAATTGATGGGCTGTCAACGGATGTGGAATCAACGAATGATGAAGGTTATCCGTTGAAGGAAGAAAATGAGCATCCGTTGAAGGTTCCTCAATTAAAACAGGCAGATGTTTCTAATAGTAAAAATCTAAAGAAACTCAACAAAAAGTTTGGTTCAACTTCCAAGAACTTTGTTAAAGAAGAAGCAAGCACATCCAAAGATGTCAGTAAGGTGAATATAGGGCACATGACCTTAGAACAGTTAAATAATAGGCTCAAGATGGTTGAGGATAAAAAGGAAACTAAAAGAAAATCTAACAGAAATGGGAAGGTAGGTGTTAATAAACATAACAATTACACACCTGATAGGTATGCTCCTAGAAAAAGCTGTGTGCATTGTAGTAGTGTTAATCATCTATCTGCTAATTGCAAATCTATTAAGAAAACCCCCATAACTGTACCCTCTTCCATGCCTAACATGTCTGCATCATCTCTACATGCTATGCCTACTATGTCTCAACAGAAACCTTATGCACATTTTGCAAACATGCCATATTTTAACAATCCTTATCTTGCTGCATTTAGTATGCCTCAAATGCCATACAATATGCCTATGTGGAATAACATGTATGCACAATCCATGCCTTATCATATTCCAAATGTGCTAAATGATTCTGTGACTAACCCTACACCTCAACCAACTACATCCAAGACCAAGGTTGACTCAAAGTTACCTAAGTCTAGAGATGCAGGAGGAATGAAGTCTAGGAGAAAGGCTAACAAGAATGGACCCAAGGAAACTTGGGTACCAAAATCAAATTGATTGATTTTATGGTGTGCAGGGAAATAGAAGAAATCTATGGTACTTGGACAGTGGCTGTTCAAGACACATGACAGGAGATTTCTCCCTGCTCACAGAGTTTAAGGAAAGAGCTGGCCCTAGCATAACCTTTGGAGATGACAACAAAGGGTTTACTATGGGATATGGCTTGATTTCAACAAGGAATGTCATCATTGATGAAGTTGCATTAGTTGATGGTCTCAAACATAACTTACTGAGCATCAGTCAACTATGTGATAAAGGGAATACAGTTTCCTTCAATTCTGAAGCCTGTGTTGTCACTAGTAAGAAAGACAACAAAGTGGTTCTAACTGGAGTTAGAAAAGGAAATGTGTACTTAGCTGACTTCAACTCTGCAAATGCAGAATCTATTACTTGTCTCTTCAGCAAAGCAAGTTCAGTTGAGAGTTGGCTATGGCACAAGAAGCTATCCCATTTGAATTTCAAGACAATGAATGATCTAGTCAAAAAGGTCCTAGTAAGAGGAATTCCTCTTGTTGAATTCTCAAGGGATGGTTTGTGTGATGCTTGTCAGAAAGGCAAACAAAGGAAAGCATCATTCAAAAAGAAGCTTGAAACAATAATTGATGAACCATTACAGCTGCTACATATGGATTTGTTTGGACCAGTCAATGTATTGTCAATTGCAAGAAAAAGATATTGCTTAGTGATTGTAGATGATTTCTCAAAGTTTTCATGGGTCTATTTTCTTGGATCAAAGAATGAAGCAAGTGAAATCATTATCAATCACATCAGGCAAGTCAATAATCATCCTGACCTGAAGGTTAGGAATATCAGGAGTGACAATGGAACTGAGTTCAAGAATTTATCAATGAGGCTGTTCTGTGAAGAAAATGGAATCATGCATGAGTTCTCAGCTCCAAGAACACCTCAGCAAAATGGGGTAGTTGAAAGAAAGAACAGATCTTTAATTGAGGCTGCCAGAACAATGCTTGAAGAATCAAAGTTACCAACATATTTCTGGGCTGAAGCTGTTAATTGTGCCTGTTTCACTCAAAATATCTCTTTGATCAATCAAGCTAAAGGCATGACTCCTTATCAGTTGTTCAAGAGAAGAAAACCAACTCTAAACTTTCTTCATGTCTTTGGATGTAAATGCTTTATACTAAGGAATCAATCTGACCATAAAGGGAAGTTTGATGCAAAGGCTGATGAAGGGATATTTGTTGGTTATTCAGCTGGAAAATCTTATAGGGTCTACAATCTAAGAACCAACATTGTTATGGAATCTGTGCATGTTGTGTTTGATGATAAAAAGATTGATGGACTAACAGATGAGGGACAATATGAGAGACTCAAATTTGACAACATTGAGATATATTGTGATGATAGTGAAGAGGAGACTGATGGAGATAACACTTCAAAAGGGATTCAAAACATGCCCTTGGATAATGCACAAAATACTGCATCCGTTGAAAGTCAGAATTCTGCATCCGTTGATAGAGGCAATGCAGTATCCGTTGAAAGACATGGTGTATCATCCGTTGAAGTACTAAATGAAGCATCCGTTGATCATAGTTTATCAACGGATAATCGATTTACATCATCAGTTGATAGAACTCCAAGTTCCCTGCAAAGGACCAACAACTCAGGGGGAGTTTCAACTAGTCAACACTCTGTCTCACATCATGACAATACTGAGGCCACCTCATCTAGAGCACATCTTCCACTTCAAAGGAAATGGACCAAGAATCATCCCTTTGAACTGATCATTGGTGATGCATCATCTAAAGTGCAAACAAGAAGAGCTACTCAAGATGAATGTCTGTATAGTAGTTTTCTATCTCAGGAGGAACCTAAGAAAGTGGAAGAAGCCTTATTGGATCCAGATTGGATATTAGCTATGCAGGAAGAGCTAAACCAATTTGAGAGAAACCAAGTTTGGAAGCTGGTACCCAAACCAAAGAACAAGAGTCCTATTGACACAAAATGGGTATTCAGAAACAAGATGGATGAAAATGGCATTATCATAAGGAATAAAGCCAGATTGGTTGCTAAAGGCTATTCTCAGCAAGAGGGAATAGATTTTGATGAGACATATGCTCCTGTTGCAAGACTTGAAGCCATCAGAATTTTTCTAGCCTATGCAGCTCATGCCAATTTCAAAGTCTATCAAATGGATGTCAAGAGTGCATTTCTAAATGGGAAATTAGAGGAAGAAGTCTATGTAAGTCAACCTCCAGGATTTGAAGATCCAAATTTTCCAGACTATGTGTATTATCTGTTGAAAGCACTCTATGGACTGAAGCAAGCACCTAGAGCCTGGTATGAAACCTTATCAAAATTTCTTTTGGAGAATCACTTCACTAGAGGTACTGTTGATAAAACTCTCTTCTTCAGAAATGTTAATGGCTCTAGTATACTTGTTCAAATTTATGTAGATGACATAATATTTGGTTCTAAAGATGATAAACTTTGTAAAAAGTTTGCTAAGCTAATGCAAAGTAATTATGAAATGAGCCTTATGGGAGAACTAACCTATTTTCTTGGTTTACAAATTAAACAAGTTAGTAATGGAATTTTCATTAGTCAAACTAAATATATTCATGATCTTTTAAAGAAGTTTGACTTAATGGAATGTTCATCTGCAAAAACTCCCATGGCCACTGCCACCAAACTTGAATTAAATAAGACTGAAAGGTCTGTGGACATTACAAGTTATAGAGGCATGGTTGGTTCACTTTTATATTTAACTGCTAGCAGACCAGATATAATGTTTGCTACATGTCTGTGTGCTAGATTTCAAGCTGATCCTAGGGAGTCTCACTTAATAGCTATCAAAAGGATTTTCAGATATCTCAAGGGTACACCAAATTTAGGTATTTGGTATCCTAGAGAATCTGGCTTTGATCTAATTGGTTATTCAGATGCAGACTATGCAGGTTGCAAAATAGACAGGAAAAGTACAACAGGCTCCTGCCAATTCCTGGGAAACAAGCTTGTATCATGGTTTAGCAAAAAGCAAAATTCAGTCTCTACTTCTACAGCTGAGGCTGAATACATTGCTGCTGGAAGTTGCCGCTCTCAAGTGTTATGGATGAGAAATCAACTCCTTGACTATGGACTTCATGTTGATAGAATTCCTATCTTTTGTGACAACACAAGTGCCATAGCCATAACAGAGAATCCTGTACAGCACTCAAGAACCAAGCACATTGATATCAAGTACCACTTCATTAGGGAGCATGTCATGAATGGTACAGTGGAACTACATTTTGTTCCAAGTGAACAACAAATTGCAGACATATTTACCAAGCCACTTGATGAATCAACATTCACAAGATTAGTAAGTGAGCTAGGTATGCTTAATTACTCTTAAAATTCATGTCCTTATTGCAATTTGAATTGAAGCCTGAAATATATTAGTTGCTAGAACAAATTTGACTTTTAACAAAGTTTATTCCATCAACGGATGTTTCCTATCCGTTGAAAGTCAAAATTGCTCTATCAACGGATATTCATTATCCGTTGAAAGACAAATACATTTCTGGAATTTTTATCCGTCAACGGATAAAACTGAAGTACCTTTCAACGGATGACGATTTGCCTTATCCGTTGAAATGTCACATCAGTCGATTCAGGTGTTTCACAGCCGTTGATTCTATTTTCTTAACCGTTAATACTCATACATACATCTGTATGTATTGGTTTTAAAGGTAGTTGTTAGAATACTTACAGTTTATTCTTAAACGGCTGAAATTCACTAACATATACTTATTGATTAATCTTTTACTAATTTTTTTTTTGAAAAGCATATAAGCCCTTCTGATTTTTCATTTTTACTTTACGCTTTCTTAAAATTTCAAGCATTTACCATTTTCTCTCTGCAAAACCTTCAAGTTATTCTCTGCAATTTCTACTCACAACAATGGCACCAGTCATGAAAATTATGTCTCAATCTGGGTTCATCTATGAGAAGAACAATTTCATAGCTTTGGTAGAGAAGAATGAAGCCCATTCAGACTATCACAAAATGATGGACTTCATCAAAAGCTGTAAACTTAGCTATGCAATGCTGAAAGCCCCAACGATTTACTGTGAAGTAGTTGAGGAGATTTGGACAACTGCTGAGTTCAACTCCATAGATATGACTATCTCCTTCACTCTCAAAGGTAAAAATCACTGTATTAACTGTGATGATTTACAAGCATGTTTTAAATTACCTGAGAACAATGCCATGATACCACACACTGATAATGATGTATCCAGCATGTTAGATTCCATAGGTTATTCTCTTAACTCTGCTAGTTTAGGGAGTATTAGAAGAAAAGGCCTTAGGAAATAATGGAGTTTTCTTGGGGATGCCTTTATAAAGGTTTTCTCTGGGAAAATTAGTAATTTTGATGCCATAACTTCATCTCTTGTTAATATGCTCTATATGCTTGTTTCTGATAGGTATTTTAACCTTAGCAACTATGTGATGCTAGAATTGGGTACTAGATTAGGTAACAAAGCTAATAGACCTAATAACATCTATTATGCTAGATTCTTTATGTTATTGGCTAACCATGTTGCTGAAGGTTTGGTCATAATCAATGAGAATAACAAACTCAAGTGCTGGGCACAAGAGAAAAGAGTTCTTGCAGATTTATTGAGAATGGATCTCAACAGCAGTGTGCCATTGGTATATTTACCAATCATGAATGCACCTCAGGTAGGTGAGGTAATTGCTTCTACAACTCCTACTTCTTCCAACCCCTCTATTTCTTTATCTTCTAGTGTGGCCATGAAATCTGTGACAATGCCCCAACAGATTTCTACCAAGGTCACCAAAACTAAACTTTCAAAATTAAAGACAAAGAAAACCACCTCTGTTGTTTCTCAAAAGACAACAGTTGCAACACCAACCATTAACCCTGAGGGGAGTGAACAGGATGTGAGTGGTGAGGGGAGGGGTGAACATCAAAGAAACCCCCAGGATAAGGAAGGAGAGTTAAGTGCTTCCCAAGCTAGCCAAGCCACAGTTTCTCAAAAAGCTGTGGTGGTTGAAAAGGTATCTAGCACATCCCTAGTTGCATCCTCCCAAAAGGATGTTACTATTGAAAATAGTTCCCAACCAGGAACACAGAACAAACGAGGGAGGGACACTGAAGCCAAACACTCACCAACAAAAGCTTTTATTAGAAGAAAGAAGGCTAGAACCCAATCTTCTACACATGGTGCACACACTGCACAGATACATCCATCTGTATCTATGCCTTCTCAAACTCAGTTTGATGTGGCTCCAATAAATGTGGAGTCACAGCCCCATTCTCTCACAATAATCACACATCAATCACCAAACACTTCATCACCATCTCTGGATGTGGATATGTTATTCCCATCAATTCCTGATTCTCCCTCTTTACAACTCAGGGAGGAGCCCCACTCAAATACAGGTGATCATCATCTCTTAGATGATTTGTTGGATCACCCGCAAATTCTTTCAGATATAATTGAAGGATCTGTGTCACCACATCTCAAATCAATCTACACAGATTCAACAGTTATATCACTTTCAATTTCAACTTCTTTTCCTTCTTCAACGGATATCACTCATCCGTTGACAAGTGGTTGCTCTTCAACGGATAAGCTTAACAGCAGTTATCCGTTGATAACATCAGTTTCACCTTCAACGGATATTCCACATCCGTTGATAGTCTCTCCACACATAACTGAATCAATTCCAAGTGTAGAAGACATGAATACTGTGCAATCACTCTTAGGATTGAGGGAAGGGAGTGAAAATTTGAGTGAGAGGCTGGGTTGCTCCCAGGCAAAAGGAGAGATTGAGAGCTCAAAAATGCATGCTATTTCTTCCAGCATGGCAAAAGTAAGTGAGAGGAGTACCACCTTAGTAGGTGAAGGTGAGGGAGTGAGTTGTGTGAGCCAGGGGGAGCCCCTGATGCAAGAAAATAGAGAAAAAGAGAGAAAGGCAGGTACAGTAGATACAAGGGTGGAACCAGCCATTGCTAGTGAGTCAATGATTATGGATGATGCTGAAAAGGAAAGACAATTTCAGCAACATTACAAAGCTGTAATTGATAACATTTCCTTGGATGCTGACACTTTTACTCATCCTGTGTCAGCCTATCAAATGTTGGCTGCTCAGGGCAATGAGGAGGCAGAAAAGACACTACATCTAGTACACACAACAGAATCTCTTCAAAGGGATAAAGCTGCTATTAACAAGATGCCTTCTACAGCTGGTGAGCCATCTGAGGAATTTGGAGTAAATTCTGATGATGATGACTCTGTTTCTTTTAATGGAAGCATGAACTTAGGGGGAGATGAAGGCCCTAGTTCAATTCCAAATCTACCTGAATGGGCTTTGACAAAGGAGTATAGATCAGGGGAATTCAATGTCTCCTTAGTCAAACAAATCAACACTATTCAACAGGCCATTCAGAACACTTCACATGCAAGTATCAAGGCTATCCTTCAAGCTCACCTGGACTCACTGCATCTCATGAAGTTACAGCAAGTAAAGCAGAATCTGAGTATGGATGATCTCAGGAAGGATATTGCTGACTTGAAATCCTACAGTTCTGAAAAATTGGATTCAGTCATGCCCTATGGTACATTGCAGGACTTGGTTTTGAGATTGAAAAAGGAATCAGTTACTGAGAAAAGGCTGGCCAAGTTGGAAGACAGAGTTCAAGTTATTGAAGATTCTGTGGCCACCATTCTTCACAACCAACAATCTCAAACCAGTCTCCTAATGCAGCTGGCAAAAGCACAAGGCTTGACCCCTCTCCTTGATGATAACAAAAAGGGGGAGAGTAAAAGGGAAGGGGAAGGAGAGCCATCTACAAAAATCAAAATATCTAAAGTGCTAGTTCCTGCCATCACTACTTCTCCAATCATTCAAATCAAAGGAAAGCCTGATGGAATTGATTTGATTCAGCTAGCAGCAGCTGAAATTCAAGTGAAAGAGCAAAGGAGGAGAATTGATGAAAGGTTGCAACTGTTGTTTGGCTCTACACAAGATAAATCAACATCTGTGAAATATAGCACAAAGATTGAACCAATCAACATTGAGCTCAAGCCAGTAGGGAGACATAAGGATGGAGAAGCTTCTTCCAAAGAACTACAAGCTATAATTCTCAAGCCCAATAAAAGATCCAATAAGGACTCTACAAAGAATCCTTTAAAAGAAGTGGACTTTCCTCCTCCAAAAGCTGATGAGAACAAGCTTTTAGGTAGGAGTATTGCTTATCTCAAAGAGACCATGGATGAGGCTGTAAGGAGAAATAGGGCTATTATCTCTAGAGAGGGAAAGAGCATATGTGTGATGCAAGGACATCCCAAATTCTCAATAGCCAAGAAGGAAGAAGTCAAGCAACTAAAGGCTGACAAAAGAGCACAAGCAAAGCTTGAACAACAGCTAAAGTCAAGTCAAGTTGAAGAAGAGAAAGGAATTGAAGTCAGGGGTGAAGACAAGATTGCAAACCTAGATGAGGTTTTTGGGAGTATATTTGGTGAGAGTATGGAAGAAAGAGAGGAATGGCAGAAGGGAAACAGAAGAAAGGCCAAGGCACATAGAAGGAGTGAAGATAATACTGAAGTAACCAAATCTATATCTAAACCACTACCTTCCATACCTGAAGCTCTTGTTGCTAATCCCACTATAAACATCCATGGTGAACCAATCATTCCAAAAGAGGAACCTATTGATTGGGACACCATCAAATTGCCTACCTTTCTAACCACTCTTCCACTACCAAAGAAACAGAAAAGAAAACCCAAATCTACACCTCCCATAACCTCTAAGAAATTCACTCAAAAACAAAAGCCTAAGCCTAAGCCATCCATTTCTAAAGATGATTATGTTCACATCTGTGACATAAAAGAAATTTCAGACATTGAACTCTATCTGGATGAGCTGGAGGATGTAAGAGGAATAGCTGCTTACAGACAGCTACCAGAGAGATTAGTGTTCAGATACAAAGGAGCTGGGGAAAGAACATGGCCTCTCTACAGGATTCTGAATGAAGGCTACTCTACCTTGATTAGAGTCTTTTCAGTTATACAAAAGGATTCTGGCTTTACCAGAACTGCCAAGACTGAAATTCTCAACAAGATTGCCAATATAAGGAAAACTTGGAGGGAGCCCAATGCTTTACCCAGGACTTTACTCATTCAAGAAAGGGGAATTACAATTCACAAATCACCTCATTGGTTGATGGAATTTAGAGATGATAAAGGAGTCAGAAGATTTTTCAGACTTGAAGACCAACTCAAGATTGCCAGCAATGAAACTCTCAAGGAAATGCAATCTAAGTTGGATATCAGTGTTGAAGATGAAGCTGAATTCTTCAGACAACTCCAACTCCAAATTGAGGAAAATGACAAAGGGCTAGGAAAGAAAACCAGGGAACAAAGAAGAAAAAGATGATTTGCTCAGGCTAAAGGAGTATCCTTGGAAATACTGTAAATCTTCAATTTCCTCCTAGTACATACATTTTTGCAGCATTTTCAAATTTCTACTTAGTTTCAATTCATATATCTGTTAAGTGTTTTGTTATCATCAAGTTAACCCTGAATTTATGCCTACAATTCTTATAGACATAAATAGGGGGAGATTGTTAGGAATATATGTGCATTAGTTTGATGATATGTTTAACAAAACACTTAAGTAGAAATTCAGTGTCTGTAGCCTCAACGGATAAGACCACTTTGGCTATCCGTTGATGGTGTAGCTTTACTTAGAAATAAGTCTAGTGTTGTAGCATATTTCAGTCTCTGTATTTAAGATGTAATTCTTAGAAGTTGAGAGAAACTATGAGTCATGTTGACTACTAGAAGATATGCAGATAGGAAGGCCAATTATAAATATTTCATGCCTTGTAATTTTGTATAAATGAAGTGGTATCAACGGATGACTTAAAGACCTTCAACGGATGAGAAGCTAAGCTTCAACGGATGTCTCTAAAGCTTCAACGGATAACATCCTTCAACGGATGAGTGCATCAACGGATGAAAGCTTCAACGGATGTTCTATTGATTAACCGTTGATAAGTGGTAGTTGTACCTACAAACAGAGGCACGTGGGTGAACAGAGATAACTGAAATGTGGCAGCCTAATTTCAGGAACATCAGAAAAAGCAGCCGTTCTACTCTAGTATAAAGAGACATTAAGTCAACAAAGTACTGGAGTGAACTGGAGAAGAAACAAGTGGAGATCTTACTTTATTATTTTATATATCCTTGTCTTCACTTGTAAACTTGGTAATATATAAACCAAGTAGTAGCTAGTAATTAGATAAGAATTTTTCCAGAGCTGTTTAGAAAAATCTTGAGAGAAAAATTATCTAGTTTGTACTAGGATGCAGCTGTGATCAAATTCTTAGATCACAGAATTTCTGAAATACCATCTCTGGTGGAACAACAAATCCACCAGAAAAGTTTTTAAAGGTTTATTGTGTTCTTTACATTTTTGTTTGAATATATATCTGTCTGTATCAGCTTAAAGCAATTCACACACTTGTTCATCTTGAACACACAGTCTTTATAAACTGCTCAAAACTTGAAAAAGTTTTGAGATTTACATTCAACCCCCCTTCTGTAAATCTCATTGTTAGTTCTCTAGAAATAACAACTATCCAATCCTAAAGCAGTTCAATATGATAAACAATATAATTCGATAACACCGGATCATAATTAATGATGATTAAATATTTGAATAAAATATAAGGAAACTCATGGATATCACAAGGGTATATCAGGGTATGTAAAAGAAACGGCTTTCAATCTGTAAAAGAATCAGGTATTAGACAAATAATGATTTTTCGAGGTATAGTTCTTTGATGTTATAAAGAATGGCTGGAGTATAAAAGTTTCTGTGTTTTCAAACAATTTTCTTCCAGTGTTTGGTGTTTGGTAATTATATCTTTGAAGAGTAGTATTATATTTGTATGGTTTGGCGTCTGAGGATCAACAAAGGACGGTTTGCAAAGAATAAGGCTTACGGCTCATGATCAAGAAAAATCAGGGTTCAAGGGTAAATAGTTTAAAGCACTTGCAATATAAACAAGAGTTATTTTGAATAAGAGCGACATATTATGAAACAGTTCAAAAATAACTGCAATAAATCTTGAAGAAAAGTTCGGAAGTACTTGCCTTACAAGGCTTTACAACTATTACTGATTAACTCTGAGCCGGCTCTGCTGCTCAGGCTCTAACATTTAACCACTAGATCCCATTGGATTCGACTTTGACACTCAGGTTTTTCTGTTGAAACTCTACTGAGTTCATCGACTGATCACTAGGTTATCTTTAGTCCATCGTCCACTTTCAAGTTCCCGGCTATAACCTACAGGGCCGAAATATCCTACGTTAGACGTCTAGGTATGCTTGACATATCCTCTATACTAATTCTTATCCAATGATATTCAAACCCGACTCGTAATCATTCATATTAGAATAACACAGACAACAATTAAGGTTCACATTCTCGAAATCAATCTAGTGTTCATTTTCAGAAAATACATATACTCGTCATTTTACGAAATTAGGGTTACTGTGTTTTGGTCAAAATATACAACACAACATACAATCAGGTTCTGTATAAAACATGCGTATATGTATTTACTTATACTCGCTCGACGTCCCGATAATCCTCGGATACGCTCCCGTATTTCCGTAGTTTGATTTTCCCGGAAATCGGGCAGCGTCCCCTTTGTTTATCGGACTACCCGTCGAAACATTAATCGACATCAAACCAACAATAATCAAATTCACAACTACAATTCCCACCACCAGTTCAATTCAATAATCAATCTAATCATAATTCGTCAACTAATTTACGTACTCGACTTTAATGTAAAATCAAATTCTCGTTTCAACGATAATCTCACGAACTAATTTATTTATTTTAAAAAATTAGGACTCAGAATAAACATCACAGTCCACCGTCGACTCGCCGAGGCTCATCGCCAACGGCGACAAAAATACGCGGGTGCCCGCATAAATTGGGTTTCCATCGTGAATTTTCACTGATTAATTAATAATTGTTTCCGCACGATAAATTTTATTTCATGAAATTAGTCAAGAAAAATCCCTGCATAAATAACAAAATTTTTAATTTGGAATCAATTGAACCAAGCAGCAATAAAACCAACACAACCACGTGCACATGCGCACGAACAGAAAGGAAACGACCAAACAGCGGGTCGCCGGAGACAGCAACGGCGGCCAAAACATAGCCACCCCACACACACACTCACCTGTATATACACACAATACACGCATATACAGTCCACATAATCGAACAACGCACACATCACCGCTGTTACCTTGCCGAAAACCGGCGGCAACATGGCAGCCAGAAGAAAAAAAAGAAGGACCAAGGTGGCCGGAGCAACTCACCAGAAAGGGAAATTAGTGGAAAGAGGGAAAGAAATCGAGAGTAAGGAAGAGATGAGAGATTGAGAGAAGAAAACGGAGAGAGATTGATCAAGGAGGGATGAGAGATTTCTGGAGAGAGAAAAGAAAATTATAGGTGTGTGTATAGATGAGGTTTTGTATGAATAGCTCGAATGTACCCGTGTATAACCTTTCTGTTCAACACGTGTTCAATTAATTGACATGATAGACTTCCTGGTTGCAAACATCTTCTTGTATCGTTTTTAATCGATTATACGATACCATGGGTGATTAAATTTTAATCCAAATAATACCAAAATAATATTAAAATCTCCTAATTATTCTGAAACTAACAAAACATAATTCTCGTAATTTTTAAAATAATTATTGAAACGTAATTCATACCAGCTTTTAACAAATAACCGAAACAACGTGCGGGTGAAATTCACCCCGAAAATTTCCAAAATAATTTTAAAATTCTCAGAATATTCCGAACTTAAATAAATATAAGTTTCATAATTTTTGAAGAATTTTAGAATTAAATATGGATTTTACCATTAAACATACTCAGAATATCATTTAAAGATAAATAATTAATGAAATATTGATTTCTCAATTTTATAAAATCCTAAAAATAATTATTGTAATTATAAAATCATAAAAACAATTTTTAGAGACACTTCAAATATTTATACATATAAATTTGCATTAAATCCACTTTTAAAAGTGAAACAATTCAATACCATTCCTGAATTAATCATGCGGACAACCCGGTACACTATAAATCACATATGAATAATAGTCAAACAACACATAGCAGTCAACCAACACACATATTTTATTTATTCAATAATTTCCATAATTGCGTAATTAAATAATTCAAAAAGATTACACGAGTCGTTATACTACTGGCTAATGGAGTTCATAGATGACAAAGGTGTGAGAAGATTCTTCAGATTAGAAGACCAATTGAGCATCTCTAGCAATGAGACTCTTTTGAAAATGCAAGGAAAGCTAAATCTCTCAGAATCTGATGAACTGGAATTCCACAGGCAGCTCCAAAATCAGATTGAGGAAAACAGCAGAAAGCTTGGAAAGAGATCCAGACCTTCAAGAAACTAGACAAATCTGCTCAGGCTAGAGGAGCATCTTGAAAAATGACTGTGAGCAAAACTTTGTACATTTCTGTTAATTGAACCACTTTTCAGTAATATATACTTTCTCTTAAAGTTATATTTTTAGGGTGTTTTGTTATCATCAAGCATCTCTTAATTTATGGCTACAATTCCAGTAGACATAAATTGTGGGAGATTGTTGTGTATATGTTGTGTACTGGATGATTTCATGAACAAAACACCTTAGTAGATTTTACTTAGTGAAATAATGTAGCACTCGACGAATAAGATTTATAGTCCCGACGGATGACTCATTATAGTCCCGGTGGATGATGACTTATTATCCATCAAGTGAGTAGCTTATGTAACAATAAGTCTGTAGCATATTTCTGCATTCACCGTTATATAGATTCTGTAAGTAGTATTCAAGTCATGTTGACTTTAACTAGATATGCAGAATAGGTTGATTAATTATACATAGATGATGTCTTGTAATTCTGCATAAATGAAATAAAGTCAAGTGCCAGTTTGCTACCCGACGGATAACCTACAATGAAGTCGACGGATGATCAAATAGACAACCCGATGGATGATCAATAACTCGACGGATGATCATGAACCCGACGGATAAAGAATTCAAATATCTGTTGACAGTGACAACATAGTAACATGCGTCGAGTGGATGCAAATGATATATGGTAGCCTATTCAACTGGGTTTTCGAGAACAAAGAAGCATTGCCATTTCCATGCTATTTTGAAGATATTCAAAGATGCTGGAATAGAGTAATGAAGTAGCATTGTAATAGATTAGATAGTTTTTGTTTTATTATCTTGTCTTATTACTTTGTAATCTTGGTGATATATAAACCAAGTAGTAGCAACTAAGACACTATCGATCTAAGCAAGAAAGTAGAGAAACATATGTAAGCATGATTCTTATCATTTCTCTATAGTCTTAGAAGTTCAATTGTTGTAAGCAGCTATGAGCATTTCTGCACACAGGGTTCTCTCGATATATAATATATATCTCTGGTGGAATCATTCAAATCCACCAGAAAGTTTTTAAAGACTTTTATTTTGAATTACTTGTGTTTTGATTCACTTAAGTTTTCATTCCGCATTATGCTAATCAATACACTTATATTTATATTTGAGTTAGAATATTTTATTTCAAGAAAAAGTTTCTAGAATTCCATTCAACCCCCCTTCTGTAATTCTTGTCATATTGTTAAGGGACTAACAAGGAATTCAAGAAGTATTGTGAAGAGAATGAAATTGAATTATGATTCACCTCTGTGGCTCACCCGCAAGCCAATGGGTAAGTAGAAGTGGGGAATTGAATAATCCTGGATGGACTAAAAAAGAGGATCGAGAAGTCGAGGAATAATTGGGTGGATGAAATACTCCCATTACTATGGGCCTATGGACTACCTGTAGAGTCACGACTGGAGCAACTCGCTTCATGTTAGCATATGGGGTAGAAGCGGTTGTTCCTGTAGAAATATCACATTCCTCTCCCAGGATTCAAGCTTTCAATGCTTAGGAAAATGAGGAAGGGCAAAGGTTAGCGCTGAAAGAGATATGTCCTAAGTCCAATCATGTATGAGGATTTAGGAATAACTTTTTTGTAATCTGTTTTGATATCATTGATATTAATAAAAGGCTTGTTTTGTTTTTATTGCGGGCTCTATCTATTTAAATGTTTAAATAAGATATACCACAGTTTAGAGTAAAGCTTTTTATGGATTGTGATGAGATCATAATAATAAGACCTAAAAGATGATAACTCTAAACTTAAACAGTTCCTAGTCGTAGGATTACTAACTGGTAATTAATAATCCGCGAAGATCGGTACAAACTATGCTTGCTTCATTATGAAGAATGTCTGTTCTCATAGACATTTGTGTGGTGACACTATAGCTAGTATGTAGGTGCTTATTATAGAATAAGTTTACTGAACATGACTCACACAGCTGAACAACTGATGGAGTTCACTCACGTGTCAGCAGTTGTTCACATAGTGATAGTTGTACAAGTATCCTTAGACTTGAGATCATCATAGTCATCTTGTGTACACTGAACTATGCTTTGGTTTAGTTCTTAGTCTCAAGGGACAATTTTAAGGGCTCTACTGGGTATAGGAATTTGTACACGAAGATAGTGTATGATCAATAAAGGATCTACCCCTTCTAGTATAGGAAGATAATGTTCAATGCTGATCCACTTATGTTAGTTCAGGAATCTCTGGCCAGAGTGAATGAAATTAGAAAGGAGTTTCTAATTTACATTAAATAGAACTAATCATAGTGAATGGGAAAGCATGTGATTAAATAAGATAGGCTTGACACAAGTTCCATGCCTTGTATTTAATCGTGATATTGCAGGGTAGAAGGAATTAATTGTACGGTAACTACTCACTGAATAGGTTCTTGGTATTCTAAGCAGTGAATTCGTATTATCCGGATAATCGCGATATGCTGAGAAGTATCCCTCACGATGTAGAATAAATATGATTAATTTATTAATTAATCATATTTAATTAATTAGAGAATTTATATAAATAATGATAAATAGTTTTATAATTATTTATTTCTACTACCGGCTTAATATTGAACCTACCGGGTCACACCATAAAAGAGAATGATTTAATGGTGGAGGAATTAATTAATAATGGCTGGTAATTATTTATTTGTGAAATAGATAATTAATTAGCAGATTTAATAATTGATTAAATGAGATTTAATTAATTCTTAATATTATTAATTAAGAATTTAATTTTTGAAATTAAATCAAGTGAGAGAATTATTTTTCTAAAGTGTTTAGAAAAGGGATTAATGATTAAAAGGTGTTTTAATTATTAGTTAATTGGTTAATAGGAATAATCAATTAAAGGGTTAATAATAATAATATTTTATGGAAAATTTTCAGCTGAAAATTTTGCCTATAAATATACTATTATAAACCCTATTTGCCTCAACCCAAATAATTAACCCTAATTCTAAAGTAGAACAAGAGGGAGGTAACTAATTCTCTCAACCTCTTCCTCCTCCATCATATTGTACTCTTGGTGGATACCGGTGGAGTGCTTCACACTTGAGGAGCAGCTGCTAGGGATTTCCGTTCATCGTTCTAGGATCGCTATTAAAGACCTCCATCTTTCCATTAACGTAAAGCTTCTTAAGGTAAACATACTGAACTACGAATTAAATATTATTTTTCGCATGGATCCTGCGGAGGGTTTCGGTTTTTTTTAAGATTTAAATTTACGTTTTCGTTGCGTTTATGTGCTAAAAACCCTTCAATGGCATCAGAGCTACTTGCGAAAAGTTTTTAATTCGTTTATGTGTTTTACTGTTTTCGATATATGAGCATGTACGTGATTCGCCATGATTTGATGTTGATATAATATGATTATATATGTATGGTTTTGAATATATGATATTCATGTGAGTTGTATAATCATAAGATAATTATGTAATCTGTATATATACTAATATATACATGATTTATGTTTGTTCTAATTATGAGAATCATATTAGATACGGATTCTGAATTGGCTGCTGCAGATTTGCTGAAATCTGGGTCTGGTGTCCGATTTACGCAAACGAATACCCTATTCTATAGGTAAACGAGCGTCTGAACAAAACTGATAGCACAAGCTATCAACGACTCGTCTGTAAGGCGTTTGACGTCGTTTACTGCCCGTAAACAGTGATTCTTATTTTTCTGATTTTATTCTGATTTTTCTGATTTTTGTCATATTTTTTTATGATTAGATCATGGATAATATGATATGTTAAGATCAGATTATGTGTTTTAACATGCTTTTATGTGTTGTATGAGCATGATGGATGGTTATGGCCTTTTGACCTTAATGTAATGGTTTTGGTTTTAAATACGACTTACATGTCGTCAATCTTTGTAATCATAAATCTCGAATGTAACTCGAGTTATTCTTGTAAGTTCATTAGATTAGTTTTACTTTCAATCTATGTAATAAGTAGTTGTATTTATTTCCATCACCATATTAGATTGACCTTGATCTTTATCATGAGCTTGATAAAGATCACATAGGATGGGGCCATAACCAAACACATTTACTTTATTGCACTTTACATTTACTTGTTTATTTAATTTTATATATGAGATATATGCCTATGTTTACCATGCGATGATAGATTTAGGTGAACTTAAATCAATATAAGGCGTGCTCTAGAAAATCTAGAATAAGAATCGTTTCTTGCCTTAACAATAAATATTATGAATACGATCATGAGATTCTTGTGTTTATGAAACACGTAATTGAATATGAATTTTCAATATTGAGAGAAAGGATGATTCTGTCAACAACAGATTTCTATCTGTAAGAAAGGGTTATTAAGTGACGGCTCTTGACAATGCTCCACCCGATCTAGGAATCATCTGATTATCGATTTGAAATATTTAATTTAAAAGGAAGAATCTCTTTATAATATGATTATGATTGTAACGTAGTATAATCCCTCTAAAATAAAATAATATCAAGTAGTAATTGGCCAATGACACAACGGGCTTGTGTCGGTCATAGCCTTCCAACATGGTAGAAAGTGGTTCTTATTTTTAAATCATTGTCATTTCGTGCCACAGCCGAGGGCTTTGATTTTGAAATAAGAAATACTTGTCTATTACATAGAGATGTGTACATTGAATTAGAATCTAAAGGTCGTTACGTGCTACAGCCATGGGCCGTTGGAGACTAATTCAATTGTATGAAATGTTGGGTTAGACTTGACTTAGAATATTGAGTTTGTCGTGCTACAACCGTGATTCAATTATTCAAGAGGCTAAAGTTTTATTAGGGAATAACATAAGATGTAATTGACAAGAGTTGTCTGCCTATTAAACATCACATGACGTTTCGTGCTACAACCGAGGTTGTGTGATGGAATGTAGGATCCCTATTCCCACAAGCATTATGAATGCTTAATTTTCACTTAGGGCTTGTATAAATTAGATAAACTAGTGGGAGCCACTTATGAATAAAGACCCGATTCATATAGTGTCTTGAAATGAAATTGAATATTTGCTAAGTGTTGTTATGTGTTCATCATTTACAGATTTACTATATTCATTATGTCTTCTGCACTATCACTCCGGAGTATACTAGATGCTCACAAGTTGACTGGTCCTAATTTTGCTGACTGGCTTCGAAACATGAGAATTGTTCTCAGGGTTGAGAAGCTGGAATATGTGCTTGACTCACCTAAGCCTACTGAACCTGTTAGTGATGCACATAATGATGAACATGTTGTGTATCGTAAGTGGATAGATGATACAAATGTTGCTCAATGCATCATGCTAGCTTCCATGAACATTGATCTACAGAAGCAACATGAGCATATGGATGCTCACACTATCCTTATGCATCTACAAGAGTTGTATGATGTGGCAGGGAGGACAGCTCGATATGAGATATCAAAGGAACTGTTCGGTTGTAGGATGTCTGAGGGATCATCTGTGAATGATCATGTACTTAAGATGATCAATTTGATTAAACGTCTTGGACAACTTGGTTTTGCCATGGATGGGGAACTGAGCTAAGACTTGGTCTTGCAATCACTTCCGAGTTCGTTCTCGCAGTTTGTTGTGAACTTTCACATGAATAAGATGGATGTCAGCCTGCCTGAACTCCACAACATGTTGAAGACTGCAGAATCGAATTTTCCCCCTAAGAAGAGTTCTGTTCTTCTAATTGGTGAAGGTTCCAATGCTAAGAAAAGGAAGAAGAACCCTTCCAAGAAGAAGAAAGTAGGTGAGAAAAAGCCGGTTCCACCAAAAGCTGAAGACCCCAAGAGCAAAGATGTTTGCTTTCACTGTAACAAAATGGGGCACTGGAAGAGGAACTGCAAGGTTTACCTTGCAGAATTGAAGAAGAAGAAGGGTAGTGAGACTACCGCTTCTGATTCAGGTATGTTCATGATCGAAGTCAATATGTCACTAAGTCAAATTTCTACTTGGGTATTAGATACCGCCTATGGTTCTCATATTTGCAATTCGTTGCAAGGACTAAAGGGAAGTAGGACTCTTGAAAAAGATGAGGTGATTCTACGTATGGGCAATAAAGCAAGGGTTGCGGCCATATCTGTAGGATCAATTAGTTTACATATGCCTACGGGCCAGACTATTATTTTGAATAATTGTTATTACGTTCCCTCTATTGTGAGGAATATTGTTTATATTCCTATGTTGGATGTGGATGGTTTATCTTTTATTATTAAGAATAATGAATGTTCTATCCTTAGAGATAATGTTCTTTTTGGACGTGGCATTTTAAGTAATGGTCTGTATGTATGTGACGTAGAGCATGATTTACTTCAGATTGAACAAACTAATAAAAGAAAACGAGATGATGAAAATCTGACCTATTTATGGCACTGTAGGCTAGGTCATATTAGTAAAAATAGACTGCGGACATTGCATAAGGAAGGGTTACTTGACCCCTTTGGTTTTGAATCATATCCTACATGCAAGTCTTGCCTATTGGGTAAAATGACCAAATCTCCATTTAGTGGACATGGAGAGAGGGCTGCAGATTTGCTAGGATTGGTACACACAGATGTATGTGGACCAATGTCTACGCAAGCCATGGGTGGATTTTCGTACTTCATTACTTTCATAGATGATAGATCTAGATTCAGATATGTGTATTTGATAAAACACAAGTCTGAAGCCTTTGAAAAGTTCAAAGAATATAAACATGAAGTGGAGAAACAAACCAAACACGGTATTATAACTCTTCGATCAGATCGAGGTGGTGAATACTTGAATGGAGAGTTTCTAGATTATCTCAAAGAAAATGGTATAGTCTCCCAGTGAACTCCTCCATATACTCCACAGTTAAATGGGGTATCTGAAAGGAGAAATCAAACTTTGTTAGACATGGTTCGGTCCATGATGAGCTATGCGAATCTTCCAGTATTCCTATGGGGTTATGCATTGGAAACCTCAGCATATTTACTGAATAAGATGCCTTCCAAATCTGTTCCTCAAACACCATATGAGATATTGAAAGAAAGGAAACCGAGTCTTAAACACGTTAAGATTTGGGGATATCCAGCTTATGTCAAGAAAGTTGACCCAGATAAGCTGGAATCTCGGTCTGTAAATGTAATTTTATGGGATATCCTAAAGAGACTTTAGGGTATTACTTTTACACCGATCATCGGGTGTTTGTCTCCAGACATGCTACCTTCTTGGAAAAGCAGTTTATCCTTGAAGAAAACAGTGGGAGCAAAATTGAACTTGATGAAGTTCAAGAAGCACAAACTACTACGGATCAAGTGGAAACACCTGTTCAGACTGAACAACCTTCTGTGGAACAGCCCATTCGTAGGACAGGGAGAGTGTCTCGCCAACCTGAGAGGTATTATGGCTTTGTCATTGAGAATGACAATGAGTTGTCAATCATTGATGATGACAACCCTGTGACCTATAATAAGGCTATGAGCAGTGTTGACTCAGAGAAATGGCATAGTGCCATGAAATCCGAAATGGAATCTATGTATACCAACCAAGTATGGACTCTGGTTGAGGCGCCTGAAGGTGTTAAGCCTATTGGGTGCAAGTGGGTATACAAAAGAAAGATTGGAGTTGATGGGCAGGTGGAGACCTATAAGGCCAGGATCGTGGCAAAAGGATTCAGACAAAGGAAAGGGATTGACTTTGATGAAACTTTTTTACCTGTAGCCCTGTTAAAATCAATTCGAATTTTGCTTGCGATTACTGCTTACTACGACTATGAGATCTGGCAAATGGATGTGAAAATGGCCTTCCTCAATGGGAAACTTGAAGAGGAAGTGTATATGACACAGCCAGAGGGTTTTCTTTCCAAGGGAAATGAACACCTAGTGTGTAAGCTGCTACGAACCATATATGGTTTAAAGCAAGCTTCTCGTAGATGGAACATCCGTTTTGATGAGACAATCAAAGAGTTTGGTTTTATAAAAAACATAGATGAACCATGTGTCTACAAAAAGGTTAGTGGGAGCGTGGTAACATTTCTTGTATTGTATTGAAAGAGGAGACATCAAGAGAGTTGACACACATAACAACGTAGCAGACCCACTCATAAAGCCACTTTCTCAAAGTCACTTTGATCGTCATAAAGACAAGATGGGTATTAGATACCAGAGTGATTGGCTTTAGTACAAGTGGGAGATTGAACGAGATATGTCCTAAGTCCAATCATGTATGAGGATTTAGGAATAACTTTTATGTAATCTGTTTTGATTTCATTGATATTAATAAAAGGCTTGTTTTGTTTTTATTACGGGCTCTATCTATTTAAATATTTAAATAAGATATACCACAGTTTAGAGTAAAGCTTTTTATGGATTGTGATGAGATCATAATAATGAGACCTAAAAGATGATAACTCTAAACTTAAATAGTTCCTGGTCGTAGGATTACTAACTGGTAATTAATAATCCGCAAAGATCGATACATACTATGCTTGCTTCATTATGAAGGATGTCTGTTCTCATAGACATTTGTGTGGTGACACTATAGCTAGTATGTAGGTGCTTATTATAGAATAAGTTCACTGAACATGACTCACACAGCTGAACAACTGATGGAGTTCACTCACGTGCCAGCAGTTGTTCACATAGTGATAGTTGTACAAGTATCCTTAGACTTGAGATCATCATAGTCATCTTGTGTACACTGAACTATGCTTTGGTTTAGTTCTTAGTCTCAAGGGACAATTATAAGGGCTCTACTGGGTATAGGAATTTGTACACGAAGATAGTGTATGATCAATAAAGGATCTACCCCTTCCAGTGTAGGAAGATAATGTTCAATGCTAATCCACTTATGTTAGTTCAGGAATCTCTGGCCAGAGTGAATGAAATTAGAAAGGAGTTTCTAATTTACATTAAATAGAACTAAGCATAGTGAATGGGAAAGCATGTGATTAAATAAGATAGGCTTGACACAAGTTCCATGCCTTGTATTTAATCGTGACATTGCAGGGTAGAAGGAATTAATTGTACGGTAACTACTCACTGAATAGGTTCTTGGTATTCTAAGCAGTGAATTCGTATTATCCGGAAAATCGCGATATGCTGAGAAGTATCCCTCACGATGTAGAATAAATATGATTAATTTATTAATTAATCATATTTAGTGAATTAGAGAATTTATATAAATAATGATAAAATAGTTTTATTATTATTTATTTCTACTACCGGCTTAATATTGAACCTACCGGGTCACACCATAGAAGAGAATGATTTAATGGTGGAGGAATTAATTAATAATGACTGGTAATTATTTATTTGTGAAATAGATAATTAATTAGCAGACTTAATAATTGATTAAATGAGATTTAATTAATTCTTAATATTATTAATTAAGAATTTAATTTTGGAAATTAAATCAAGTGAGAGAATTATTTTTCTAAAGTGTTTAGAAAAGGGATTAATGATTAAAAGGTGTTTTAATTATTAGTTAATTGGTTAATAGGAATAATCAATTAAAGGGTTAATAATAATAATATTTTATGGAAAATTTTCAGCTGAAAATTTTGCCTATAAATATACTATTATAAACCCTATTTGCCGCAACCCAAATAATTAACCCTAATTCTAAAGTAGAACAAGAGGGAGGCAACTAATTCTCTCAACCTCTTCCTCCTCCATCACATTGTACTCTTGGTGGATACCGGTGGAGTGCTTCACACTTGAGGAGCAGCTGCTAGGGATTTCCGTTCATCGTTCTTGGATCGCTATTAAAGACCTCAATCTTTCCATTAACGTAAAGCTTCTTAAGGTAAACATACTGAACTACGAATTAAATATTATCTTTCGCATGGATCCTGCGGAGGGTTTCGGTTTTTTTTAAGATTTAAATTTACGTTTTCGTTGCGTTTATGTGCTAAAAATCCTTCAAGCGCTGGATCTAATTGATGAAGTGCGAGATGAGGCACATGCGAAGATAGTGGAATATCAGAAAAAGGCTTCGTTCTACTATAACCTAAGGGTTAAAGAAAGGTTCTTCAAATAGGGTGACTTAGTCTTGAGAAAGGTGGAAGCCTCTGGTGTAGGGCAGAAAGGGAAGCTTGCCCCAAATTGGGAAGGGCCATACAAGGTCAAGAGTGTTCAAGGTAGAGGAACCTACAAGCTTGAGACCATGGATGGCTTTGAAGTCCCGAGAACTTGGCATGCACAAAACCTGAAGATTTACTATGTGTGAAACAGTTGAGAACGATTCTCACTTGTCAAGATGACAAGTAGGTTGAAAAGCACCTTGAAGCTTTGCTTGCTTAGGATTTACATATTTTTGTTTTGTTTTGAGGTTTATTAAGACTGGTGTAAGGGATGAATCCCAACAATTTGTGAAATTCATAAATTTTTCAAAATATGTTTTGAATTCCAGTAACAAAACAAATAAACTAAGTGCATGAGATGAAAGCATAAAGTTCGATAAATAAAACAAGTTCAAATAAATAATACAAAATCTGATAAATAAAGTCTCGAAGACAAGATAAAATAGATAAGCCACGCAGGGTTGGAAAAGCTCTAAGGAGCAGATGTGCCCTCGGCATCCACATCATCATCTCCTCCGCTCTCGCTGGAAGTCTCTGTCGTCTCAGAGGAGGAAGAGCTATCATCCTCAGCAGGCCTGGAAGACGACTCAGGAGGAGAAAGAAGCGGGTCCTGAGGGATACGATCCGAGACAACCACTCGGGTACAAAACCTCTGTAGCAAAGCCTCGTCATCAGGACAGACATAGTCCGCGGGGTTAATATCAGGACGTGCCTCGTTCACGGTCCCAAGGGCCGTGTCCCAGCCAGTCCTAAAAAACCCAGGAAAGATTGAATCGTCTCTCACCCTCATGGACTGGGTAAACTCCTCCGATTCTGAATAGTTATCGATCGCCTTATCTTTCTCTGCCCTTAGCACCACCAGCTCAGCGTTGGACTCTCCGAGCTCCTCCTCCTTACGCTTCAGCTTTCGCTCCAAAGCGGCGTACTTCTTCTGCTGCCTCCTGAGGGCATTATCAGCTTTGTTAGAGGCCCTCTTCCATGATTCAGCTTGCCTGACAGCGCCTTGGAAGTAGGCGTTAGACTGAAACGAAACACTAAAAAAAAGTGTAAGGCAAGTGAATGCTACAAGTAAGAAAGAAAAATTTCAAGAAATAATCATACCGAGGCTAAGGATTGAGCTCCCATGAGCTTTATCCTCTCCAAGTCAGGAGTAACCACCACACCGGTGAAGTCCTTGGGAGTTACGCCATGGTAAGACCAATCCCAGGCGTACTTCGTGGATCCAACCACGGTATCCCCTCGGCGGAATCCCCATAGAGGCTAAAAGGTGCCTGTAGCAGCAGAGACAAGAGCAGCAGTAGTGATAGGGGCACTGTGGCCCTTATCCCCCTCAGCCGAAACCTCCACCATGGGCTCCTTATGCTTCCGTAGGAAGCTAGGCTCCGTAGCCTTTCCTCGAGTATCCAGGCCCGTAAGAAGAGCCTTCTTCATCCTGGAAGTCTCCTCAACGAGAGGCACATTATCCTCGTTGATCTCCTTAGCAGCTACAAAACAAGAGAAAAAAAACAAAATAAGTGATGTTAATAATGCATGAAACGAAATAAAAATGAGAAGGGAAGAAAAATACCCTGTTGAGAAACAGAGGATAGCCCCACGTGGATGAGGGAGAACTCCTCTAAAAGAGTCCAGCTGGTATTGGCACCGTCATCCCGAGTAAGCTCATCATAAATGATAGTTTCCTCGGGGGTTAGGTGAATGGATTTGAGGCTACCATCACTAACCTTCCCGAAGGAAGATCTGAAGAGGGTACCCCAGTCACCATTCTCCCACCTTAACCCGACGAAATTATTCCTCCAATTTTGGTTACTGTCGGGAATTGAGGCGTTGTTAAAAATGTGTTTACACTTGGGCCTTTGTTTAACATAGACCCAACCACAATTACCAGAAGAACTGTTGTAACATTGAAAAACCTTCCTAAAGACAGCTACAGATAAGGGAAAACCTCCCCTAAGACAACAAACCATGAAACATAAAATGTTCCTCCAAGCGTTTGGAGGAAGCTGACATGGGTTTATTTGTAAATCAACTAGAAGGTGAGGAATGAAGGGATGAAAAGGAAACCTAAGCCCAGCATCAAGGGCATCTGTGTAAATGAAAAGAGTATCGGGTTTCCAATGACAAGTACGGTCGCCACCAGAAACTGGAACTAACCTAAGGGGAGGACGAACATTATAACGTGCATTTAACTTATCATAATCTATATTGTGCCAAGTGTTACAATGATTAAAAGAGTCGAGATGAGCAGTGGAGGGATATTCGTCCCCCTAGTATTAATCATATCAATCAAATACATGTAAGAAGAGCGGATCTTGACACCCTTACCTCATTTTGAAGCCGAGGAAATCTTTGCTGCTCTCTCAGCACCTTTATCTGCCATTAATGGAAAATGAGGAAGACTTGGAAGCTTGGAAGAAGGCCGGAAAGTCCCTAGAGAGGGAAGAGTTTTGAAGGCTGGAGAGTGTTGAGAGGAGAGTAAGAAGTTATGTAGAGTGGAAATGAGAAGTATGAAATCACACCCCCTACACCTCACTCTTATATAGCCCCTGGTAGGGCAAAGTTGGGCCTAAAAAAGCCCATTTGGGCCCAAATAATGGAAAAATCAGGAAGGTTCTAGAAAATGTTTGAAGAATTTTGATTAAACATATATATTTGAGAACATTCTGGAAAAATCCAAATAAAATATGAAATTTGGGATGTAAATGGAGGCCCAGCCCAAATCTTATTGGGCCTAGGGATAAAGCAAGCCCATCTCAGGGCCCAAACTTAAACTTTTTAAAGAAAATGAAAAAGGAAGAAAAATCCAGTTAAAATAATGGGCCCAAATTAAAGCCCAAAGGATAAGCCCAGTTCATATTTAAATTACAAGCCCAAAAAAAGGCCCAGGTAATTAAAGTTAAGATTGGCCCAAAAACAAAGCCCAGAAAAAAACGCCTGTTGAAATAGGCCCAAAAAGGATGGCCCAAGATAAAAAGCCGAGGGAAATAGGGACAAAAAGTTTTCAGACCTAATTCGACCAGAACTAGTACTATGTTCTTGGTCGAAATAATTTAGGTTGAAATGACTGCGACTGGGGCTGAAAAGGTGGGTTAATTCGACCAGAACCTAACCTTATTCAACCAGAAATTATATAGAAATTCTGGTTGAAGGGCTTGAGGTCGAAATGGTTTTGACCAGGGCTAACTAAAGGGGGCTAATTCGGTCAAAACAAGGAATCTTGACCGAAAGGATTAAAATCATGTTCGAAAAAAAGAAAAAAATATATAGTATAAAATCCTGGTCAAAATTCGACCAGGAATTGAGGTCGAAAGCATCCTGCTCGAAACACTGTCGACCAGGGCAATTAGATGGTTAATTCGACCAGGATCCTGGTCGTACAGGATTCCTGGTCGAACCAGGTAAAAAAAAATCCTGGCCAAAATTCGACCAGGATTCCTGCTCGAAACCTTCCTCCTCGAAACCCTGTCGACCAGGGCAGACAGATGGTTAATTCGACCAGGATCCTGGTCGAACCAGGTATTAAAAAAAAGAAGAAAGAAGAAAAATTGAGGGAAGAAAGTCAAGGAAATTCCTTAAAATATTTTTTGAAAATGTAAATATTTTCAGAAAATGAGGAATAAATCTAGAAAATTAAGGTAAATCCCAGAATTAAGGGATAATCCTATAATTTAAGGATAAATCCCAGAATTAAGGGAAAAATCAAGAAAATTAAGGATAAATCCCAGAATTAAGGGAAAATCCAGAAAATTAAGGAAAAATCTCAGAATTCAGGGAAAATTCCTGAAAATTAAGATAATTCCTAAATAATAGGGATAAAAGCAAATCGTTGTAAATGTGTAGGTCGCTCCACACTTTACGCAAAAATGATACCCTGTAAGGGAATAAATGAACTTAACTTCTGCGAAACTTAGTCACTGTTTCCCAAAAGTTGGGGGGCAAATGATAGGGAATATATAAATCTTGATTACGTAATTAATGTTGCATTAATTACACATGACTTGGGCCACGAAGCCCAATAAGAAGATGTATGACATTCAGACCAAAAAGGTTAACACATTGTTCAGGCCTGATGGATTAGATCAGGCCTGATGGAACAAAGAAGGCCCAAAACCCTGAATATTAATTAATTTCATAAATAATTAATAAGGGAAAAATCAGTTGTTAAAAAGAGTCCCGATAAGGATGAAAATCTCAGGAGATTAGCCTCCAAGGGACCTAAAAGGATAAGGAATCAGTTTCCTACCACTTAGGACTCCAAAGTCCATTCTAATTCTAAAACTAGACAACCAAGTCTCCTAACCCAAGTCCAATTTAAGGACTCCCAACATCTATATAAGGGGCCTCACCCCACAAATCAGAACTACATTTTTTGACTTGATCCTTGGCAATCAACAAGGTACGTAGGCATCTTGTTAAGGCAGATTGAGTCACGAAACACAAGAGCAGTCAAACCGAGTCTCGAAGCTCACGTTCTTTAGTAATAGATACAACAGTTATTATACCTTAGTTTTTTATCCATAACAATAGTTAATTACATAATATTTTAAAACGGAAATCAACCGAAAAATACATATTACTCTGTTATCCACATATTTTATTCTAAATAACAAAAAGATAATTATTAATTAGTTCATATATCATGCTTGAAACCCGAGATTAAATGACTTTTAGACTCAAAATCTTCGTCAAAATTTTACATAATAATAAGTTGAGTTAAACGAGTGAATTTTCAAAGTTTCTAATTAAATAATTAGGACATTATGTTTTTTCAATTTTTTTTTATTTTTTTTGAAATTTTTAATATCAAATCTGAGTTGGACAGAGTTTGAGCCAAGTTATGGCGAGTATTATCCGAGTTAAGCTTAAACCGGGTAATTACCCGAGTAATAGAATATCAGTTCGTAAATTAGTCCTACTCCGGGTACTCGCCCAAGTTATCAGCCGATTTTTAGAACACTGCTTATACATCATAGATATAACGACTTGTATTTTCGTATTATTTAAGATGTAAAAATTATATAAATAAGTAAATAAAATACGATGTGGTTCTGTCACTAATATGTGATATTTAGTATCAACTAGGTGCGACTCTATGGTGTTCGAGGATTATTTGTGTGATTAATTGTTAAGTCGTATGAGTTTATTTTTACCGTTAAAAGTGATTTTGTGGAGAATTTATTTTTTATAAATGTTGAGATTATCTATAAATCATTTTTATTACTTTATAATTTTAATTTATTAATTATTTTTAAGAATTTAGAAAATTTAGAAAATAATATTTCATGAATTATTTATCCCAAAATATTTTTTTGATTTTATTTAAGTATAAATTCAGTATAAAATTCCAGAATATTTCAAAAATTTCAAAACTCGTATTTTCATAAGTTTTAAATATTTCGAGAATTATAAAATTATTTTTAAAAAAATTCAGATTAAATTTTCCCGCACGTTTGTTTGTTAAATCCTTAAATGCGGGTATGTTGCTTGATTCAAAAATGGTTTAAAAATTACGAAAATTTATTATATTAGTTTTTAATTATGTTGAGAATTTTAATATTTATTTGGTAAATTTTCCGGTTAATTTTACCTTTAAGTTTGTTCATTAAATTGCGAAACGCGGGTCAGGTTCGGGCTACAAGAAGATTATACCAATCATGTTTGCTATATGTTCAATTTGTATAACCTCCTTTCATATGTGTCAACAGCAGAAATATTTATAAAAAGAAAAAAACAAAACAAACATAACACATACACACACGCAAAGATACGCGACCATCTCTATTTTCTCTTTCACGATCTCTATTTCTCCTCTCTCGATTCTTTCTCCTATCCTATTTCTACATCCCTACTTCTCTATTATTTCCCTATCTCCCTTTCCCCCATGTTTGTTGATTCCGGTAATTACAGCCGTGCAGTTTTCCGATTATCTGCCTCAATCTTGTTCCTGTTGTATTGTATATGTATATATGCGGGTAATATGTGTGTATGTATATATTCTGCAGCTGGGTTCTTTGTTTTCGTGTTTCCGCCTCTCGGATTTTTCCGAGAGGTGTGGCGGCGTTGCAGCGCATAGGCGCGTGTATTCTTTTGGCTTTGCTGTTCTTCCAGGAACTCGAATGTTAATTCTGTGATTTCGATTATTTTAATTCGATGATTGCTTCTATGAATTTGTGAATTAATAATCGATTAAGTTATTCGGGTTTGAAAATTATCGGTGGAATTCATGTCAGAAACTCGAATTAATCAGGCACCCGCAAATTTTACTGACGTCGACGATGAGCCTCGGCGAGTCGACGGTGGACCGTGATGATATAATCTGAGTCCTATATTTATAGAATAAATAAATTAGTTCATAAAGTTATGTTCGAATCGAAAATAGTTAATGGTTTGTATTGATGTTTGGGTTGCATTTGTGAATTGTTGTTATGGTTTCGTCGATTATGTTTCGACGGGTAGGCCGATAAATAGAGGAGATGCTGCCCGATTTTTGAGAAATGAAATTCGAAAATAAGGGGACATATCCGGTGATTATCGGGATTACTAGTTGAATGTATATAACTGTATAATTAGAAATATTTTATGAATCATAATTACATTTCGTGATGAAATATTTTGCAAAAATTCGACGACCCTGATTTTTCTGAAATGATGCTTATATGTACTTTAGGGAATTAAATACCAAACCGAGTTTTGAGTACGTAGAAATTAGCTATTTTGTGTATTTAATAACACGTATAATTAAGAGTCGGGTTTTGATATCGTTTGGGTAGAATTGATAGCGAGGATATGTCAAGCATAATTGGTCGTCTAACATAGGGTATTTCGACTCTGTGGGTTCTAGTCGGAAGACCCGAGAGTTGGCGTTGGAGTAAAGATAGCCTAGTGATCAGTCGACAAGCTCATCAAGGTTCCAATCGAAGGACGTAGGTGTTGATGTCGGATCCAGGATAGTCTAAAAGTTAGACGATAAAGCCGAGCGTCCAAATCGGTCCAAGGTCAACCACTGATATTTGTAAAGCTCTGCAAGGCAAGTACCCCTGACCATACTTTTATAGTTCAGTATATATGAATGAACTGTTGTTTTATTTTCGAACAGGAACAAAAACGTTTTAAGTTACAAATCCCCTGTATTTGAAAATGTTGTTTAAAATATCGTTTGGGGAGAAGTAACTTCTGAAAGTACCTATCTCTAAAATGTGATTAAAATAGAAAAGAGGTTTTGAATAGTGTGTTGTGATAGAATTGTTTTTAACAAGGGATAGGTAAAAGTGATTTGAAAACTGGATAAAACGAATCAGATATTGGATAATGTTGCGTAAGCGGCTAACTCGGTTGCGCACCCTATCTTCTCCAATTAGTCCAGCATAGTTAATCAGAGACCTAGCTAGTCTCGGCGGATCCGGATGATTTGTGTAAAATCCCGATCAGCTTTCCTAGATAATTTATGTGATAGCCCAAACAACTATCCTAGAAAACTTGTGTGGAGGCCTGATCAGCCGTCTCTAGATAACATCCAATGTATATCTGATTTTGGTTTTGTGGTTCCCATAACGGAACAAATAAATTGTGGTTCCAATAATGGAACTATGGTTTTGGAAATGAAAATAGCATGCTAAAATTGGACTCTGGTATTTACACACAGCACACGACTGCTGATATTGTTTTATAGAGCATGCTAGTTGTTGATATCCAGTTTATACCTGTTCTACTATTTTCATAAATGATTTATGATTTCAGTTCCTATAACTATTTTATTATAAATTATTTTACTTATTATTCATATAGTGGTACTTCTGAGTAATTGATTGCACACCCTTGCATAATATTTTGTATGTATGTATTGCAGACGCCTAAGAGATTTTTCCATGATAGTCAGGGCAGAGTTCCAGTTCCTTCCGTATCAGGCTCGTCTGAAGTGGTTGTGTCAGACCAGATGTGGTTTGTTGAGTTGTTGTATTAAGTTAGTTGTTCCAGACTTGTTAAATAGGTTTAATTGTAGAAATTATGTAACCTAAGTCATACTTAAACCTGGAAAATATCTTGGTAAAAGTGGCCATGTTTATGTATTAATATTGAGTTGGAATATGTAATGTTTGTTGTTATCGTTGTTGGTGACGTCAACTCCTGACCCCGGGGTTGAAGCCGTCATATTTGGTATCAGAGCTACAGGTTTGAGTCCCTGATTTAGGTTAGGAGTAGAGCCAAAAGAGTGTAAAATTTTTTATATAAAGGTGTGAGTCAACAACTCATATAAAGGAGCGAGTCTTGGATTTCAGTCGAGGGTTTCGGAGGCGTAACCCTGGCATATATTGAGGATTGGATGGAACTACCCTAGCTTTTAGTATGTCTCCCTCGTATATATGTGTTATTGGAAATATCCGATAGAGGTTTTTAGTTCTCCCCCTCGAGGATATGAGTTTGATCGTGAGAGTTCAGCTTTGGAGCGGATCCTTGATGTGTCGGCTGAAGAGACACCAATGTTATTCCTAAACATCGTATTTTCTATGTCAAGTGATGTTGCTGGACCGAGTGTGCGACCTCGGTGAGTTCATATGGAGTGATAGTATTCAGCGGCTTCTATGACAGCCAAGTCTTGTAGTGTATGTGGATCAGTACTGTTGCTTATATCTTGAACCCTTACACGCATTTCTTGAGACGTATTTTGTTCCTAGAGTAATTGTTTACCATCTAATAAGTTGCTTGTTTTTCGTAAGAAATTCAAAATTCGAAGTAAGCAACTCAAGGTTGTGTTGATTCATCATGATCCAGATTCTCCTCCCTACCTATAAATTTTCTATTTAAACATTGTTTCTTACCTCAGTAATTCTATCGGTTGATTGGGGAAGACAATGCATATGATTTGACTATTTGTCTGTCTGACAAAAGGTCTGGTAGGACGCCACCGAATAATGTGTTGTAAACTATGCGGTACCAAGACTGGCCATCTTATATACTTGCATGACTGCTCTCAGTCATATCCACATCTTCTTCATTTTTCCTTCCTTTATAATTGATTTCCTTGATTTCGAAATTTCATTTGGTATTCTATGACAATGAATCTCTTCACTAACCTCTGCAGTTAGATAGTCCTGGTTATTGAAGATAAATAAAAGTTGACTGTGAGGAGGAATAAAGGCTCTATATCAGTTTGTTATTTCAGAAATGAAGATAGCAGAGAGTATTTAGGATCCAATGGTGAAGGTTACAGCTTTAGAAAAGTTAATACAGTGATGGACGAATCACTTGAAGGTGATATACAATCGTCTTTAGAAGAATGGTTGGTAGAAACTGGGACTATTGTGCCTAGTAGAGTCCAGAGTTCCCTAAGTTTGACTTGGTTTACTAATTTTCTCTATGTAGTTTGTGGCTGATATAGTCAACCAAGTTTTATTTTATATCAGATTAGTTTAGTTATTGTAATTTTAAGCAGTGATGGGACGTTAATCAGTTGTTGTTATATTGAGAAGCTATATTATGATGTCTAATATCTTTATATTTCAGTTTTCCTATATTGTTGTTGATTCTGCTACTGTCATTGTTGCTATTATTTCTAGTGTTGTTTATCTAGATATCTTTTATAAATGGATCCTGATAATAAAGACATGGGTATTTTGATTGGACAGCTTTTTCCTGATACAGGTGCACCGTTTAAACGGTGATATTTTCTGTCATACATTCTTGTTATGTTTTTGAATAAATCCTCTGCTATATTTCAGGAAAAATGCCACCCAATAAATCTACCCAATATAAAAGAAATAGTAGTAGTTTTGTTGAGGGTTCAGCTATAAATGAAATTCTAGATTTGTTGCGCCAACAGCAGCAACAACAACAGCAGCAGTTAATCTAACAGATTCAGTAGCAGCAACATCAGCAAAGAGAGTCGAACCAAACTATTTGGTTTTAAGTCATTTCAGTATTTTAAGCCCCCAGAGTTTAAGGGCGAAGTGGACCTTGTTGCTGCCAGAAGTTGGCTTAAGGAAATGAAAAAGGCTTTTACCCTCACTCAAGTAAGTGATGATCTTAAGACAGATTATGCGAGTTAATTTTTTAAGGTTGAAGCAAATTATTGGTGGGAATCCACTCATGTGCTGGAAAGAGAAGGTCTTGTTTCTTGGACCAGGTTCACGGAGTTGTTCTTGGAAAAGTATTTTCCGGATTGTCTACAGAATCAGTTGGAAGTGGAGTTTTTAGAATTGAAACAAGATGAAGGAAGTGTGTTGGAGTGTGAGGCCAAGTTTATGGAATTGACCCGATTAGTTCCTGAGTATCTAAGTACGGAGACCCAGAAGTAAATGAGGTTTCAACAAGGATTGAAGACCGAAATTCGCAGTGGGGTTGTGGCACTGCAACTCAAGACATATCCTTCCGTAGTTCAGGCCGCCCTAGTAATTGAGAGTGATCGTAAGTTGGCCGTCAGAGAAAAGGGTGATAAGAAGAGGAAGTCCGAGGGTGTTATCGACAAGACGAATCAAGGAGAATCAAGCCAGAAGTTTCAGAATTGGTTTGGCCGAAATAGGAATAAAAGACTCAGGAGATAGAGTTTCTCCCAAGTTAGGCCTAATGCTATTTCAGTTGATTCCACTCCAGCCGAGTCAGCCAAGTCGGCAGTGGATTGTAAGTCATGTGGTAGGAGACATAGTCGGCAGTGGATTGCCAAAATTGATCCTTTGATTGAAAACAACCGCAAGACCAATATACTGCAGAGTGGAAGTGATGTTGTGAAAGTTGGATTTAGTGCAATTGGCAAACACTTTAGAAAGTGTATCGAAGAAAATGTCCCATTCAGAAACCAAATTGGATTTAGACAACTTGGTTAAGTTAATCACCCCCTGATAGTGAATAGCATTGAAAAAGTTTGAAATATCATTTTCAGAGGGCAAACTACAGAAATTGTCCAATGGAAAGTTTAACGCACGATTGACGACTGTTTCATCAACTACATACTGTGTGTTTGCCACGGTGAATGAAAAAGATTTAAAATCATCGGCCACAATAGAGGTTGTGCAAATCAGTCTGAGCAGATCAACACTTAAAATTACATTTGATTTAATAGCAGAGCTAACAATCGAATGGTCATTTAAAAATCTAATCCATGGCTTAAATTTTTCCACATCACATTTATCTGGATTAAAATAACTAACAAGATTATGCGAAATAATTTGGAAATTGAGAGCCATTTAAAAATAATAATAAGACACACACTTTCAGAATTTTAAGAGTAATATTAAGAAAATTCGAATTAATTAAATTAATTTAATAATTCGAATTAAATCAATTATATCCGAAAAATTTAGAAAGTAATGTATCTCGTTAATGTTCTTAACTCACAATGAAAGATCTGAAAAACGCACAAGACACAAAATAAAAATAACTAAAAAATACCCAAAAGCAAACAAACACTGATTTTTGAAGGGAATAAAAACGAAGTGTTTTTTTTTTTTAAATAAAAATTGGGCAGCACTTCTGTATGTATATACGTGTATGTATATATCACAGGAGTGAAGTTTTGTGAAGCTGAGTAAAAACTCGAGCAAGAAGACAATGGAGGCGGTTTTGATTAAGATCGAATAGAGAGAGAGAGAGAAATAAGAGGAAAAAAAGACTGTTGGAATTTTGAACAAAAACTGAACTGAATGATTTACAAAACAAAAAAAAACGTTAAGTAGACGACTGGTATGACAATCGAGGAAAGTCATACCGATTGTCTTCCCGATTGTCATACCAGGCAAATTGAGAAAACAAAACAAAAAAAAATAGTAATAATATAACTGGTATGACAATCTGATAGTCATACCGATTGTCATACCAGTATAAAATAAAAACAAATATAAATTTTATTACTGGCATGACAATCAATATGCATACCGATTGTCTTGCCAGTTATAAAATTAAACTGAATTAAAAATAAACACTTAATGTACTGGAATGACTTTCAGCAAGACAATTTCAATTGTCTTGCCGATTGTCATTCTAGTATAAAATAAATTAAATATTTATATAAATATACTGAAATGACTTTCAGCAAGACAATTTCAATTGTCTTGCCGATTGTCATTCAAGTATCAAATTAAAACAAACAAATATATATATATTATATAAAACAAATATTAACAGTTTTTAACAAATACAGAACTTATTAAAAGAAAATTACAGAAAACTACAATAAATACTAATATAGATATGGCAGAAAATATTTGCACAATTAAAATATTTCAGGGATAATTATATTTTCAGTCCAAAAATAGATTTCTTTTGAATTTTAGCAAATAAAATTCATAGAAAAATATTTTTAGAGAAAATAAGATATTCCGAGACATTAAAATTAACAAGTTGAATAAATAAATAAGATAAGATAATACAAATTACATAGAAATAAGCAAGTATTATGGAAAATGATAAAATAAATTTGCAAATGAATTTTTCATTTATGAAAAATTCATTTGTAAATTCACTCAAGAACAGATTTCAGATATTCACAAGTTTAATCACTAAAGCTATTCAACATACCCAATTTACCAACTAATTTGGTAAATGTGGATTCATCAAGAGGTTTAGTGAAAATATCTGATATTTGTTCTTCTGTTGGAACAAAAAATAGTTCAACAGTACCATTCATGATGTGCTCTCTAATAAAATGATACCTGATGTCAATGTGCTGGGTCCTTGTATGCTGCACAGGTTTGTTGGTGATGGATATTGCACTTGTATTGTCACATAGAATAGGTATTGTGTTCAATACAGAGCCATAGTCCCGTAGCTGATTCCTAATCCACAAGATCGAAGCACAGCAGCTTCCAGCAGCAATATATTCAGCCTCGGTCGTTGAATTTGAAACTGTTTGCTGTTTCTTGCTGTACCCTGAGACTAGTCTGCTACCTAGGAATTGACAACTCCCTGAGGTGCTTTTCCTGTCAACAACACTGCCTGCATAATCTGAATATGTATATCCAACAAGGTTAAAACCAGATTCTTTAGGGTACCAAATACCTAGATTTGGTGTTCCCTTAAGATATCTTAACATTCGTTTAACAGCAATGAGATGAATATCTCTATGATCCGCTTGGAACCTTGCACATAAGCATGTAGCATACATAATATATGGTCTACTTGCAGTAAGATAGAGTAACGAGCCAATCATACCTCTGTAGCTTGTGACATCTACCTTAATGGAGTTTTCACATGGTCCAAGCTTGACAGCTGTAGTTGACGGAGTCCTTGCTGATGCAGAATCCTCTAGATTATACTTTTTGAGGAGTTCCTTGAGATACTTGGATTGAAAAATAAAAGTTCCATCTAACCTTTGATTTGCTTGTAATCCAAGAAAGAACTTCAGCTCTCCCATCATGCTCATTTCAAATTTGCTGTGCATTAACTTAGCAAATCTCTTACAGAGATTATCATTAGTAGACCCAAATATTATATCATCCACATAGACTTGGACTAATATAGTATCATTCTTATGCTTTTTAGAAAAGAGAGTTTTGTCTATGACACCTTTAATAAAGCTATTTTCAATAAGAAATTCAGAGAGAGTGTCATACCATTTTCTCGGAGACTGTTTGAGTCCATAGATAGCCTTGAAAAGAAAGTAGACAAAATCCAAATGATCTGGATCTTCAAAACCAGGAGGTTGCTCTACATATACCTCTTCATCCAGCTTTCCATTCAGAAAGGCACTCTTGACATCCATTTGATAAACTTTAAAGTTAGAGAATGCTGCAAATGCCAGAAATATCCTGATGGCCTCTAGTCTAGCCACTGGAGCATAGGTTTCATCATAATCAATGCCTTCAGCTTGAGAATACCGTTTAGCTACCAGTCTTGCTTTGTTTCTTGTAACCACACCATCTTCATCTAGTTTATTCCTGAATACCCACCGAGTACCAACAGCTTTCTTGTGTGTAGGTCTAGGTACCAGTTTCCAGACTTGTTGATGTTCAAACTGATTGAGTTCATCTTGCATAGCAATCACCCAATCTGGATCAGTCAGTGCTTCCTCAATCTTCTTAGGTTTCATCTCAGAAAGAAATCCTGAGAACAGACACTCATTTTGAGTAGCACGTCTAGTTCTGACTCCAACATCTGGATCACCAATAATCAACTCAAAAGGATGAGCTTTATTCCGGACAGTCTGTCTTGGAAGATTTGATCTTGATGATTCACCTTGAAATTTATTGGGATGTTGTGTCCTACTAGTTGATCCTTCAGCATCTCCCCCTGAGTTGTTGCCATGTTGACTTGAAGATTCTCCGTCAGTAGCAGTGGTATCTCCATTGTTGCCAAAGTTTCCATCACCATTACCTTGGGTATCATCATGTTTAACAGGTTCTTCACCAGCAACAACCTCAGGTTCTTGATCATGTTCTGATTCTGAATCTGACATATCATCAAACTTCAGTTTTTCAGAAGGATCTTCAGTTTGGATACTAGGGAATTTAGTGTCATCAAATGTAACATTGACACTTTCAGTTACTTTGTATTGATCAATGATATACACCCTGTGTGATCTTCTTCCATATCCAACAAAAATACCCTCATATGCCTTTGCCTCGAATTTACCACGACGATCATCTCCATCCTTGAGCACGAAGCATCTGGCACCAAATACATGAAAGTATTTGATAGAAGGTTTCTGTTCATTCAAAATCTCATAAGGAGTTTTCATGAAGTCTTTGTTGATTAGAGTTCGATTCTGAGTATAACATGCAGTATTGACAGCTTCAGCCCAAAAGTACATTGGAAGACCTGATTCACTTAACATCATTCTTGCAGCTTCAATCAATGCACGATTCTTCCTTTCTACCACTCCATTTTGCTGAGGGGTTCTAGGAGCTGAAAATTGTCTGCTAATCCCTTTGTCTGTACAGAATCCATTGAGAAGTGAATTCTTGAATTCTGTTCCATTATCTGACCTTATTGCTCTAACAGGGACATTAGAATCTAACTCGATCAACTTGATATGATCAATCACAACTTGTGGTGTTTCATCCTTAGAGTGAAGGAATAAAACCCACGTATACTTGGAATAGTCATCAACTATCACAAGACAGTAACACTTCTTTGACATCGAAAGAACATTAACTGGTCCAAATAAATCCATGTGCAATAATTGCAGAACACCAGTTATGGAGGATGTGCCAGTGCCTCTGTGACTTGCTTTCTTTGACTTTCCTTTCTGGCAAGCCTCACATAGTCCTTCTGGGGAGAATTCCAGCTGAGGCAGACCTCTGACCAATTCTCTTTTGACAAGAGAATTCATTGTTTTGAAATTGAGATGAGAAAGTCTCTTGTGCCATAGCCAACTCTCATCAGACGATGCCTTTGCATAGAACCAATTGACTTCAGGATTGCTTCCAGAGTTCATGTCAGCTACGAACAGATTTCCTTTCCGGATTCCCATCAAGGAGGGTTTTTCATTTTTCTTGTGCAGAATCTGACACTTTAGCTTGTCGAATAAAACATTGTAGCTGTTGTCACAGAACTGACTAATGCTAAGCAGATTGTGTTCAAGTCCTTGCACAACATACATATTTTCAATGATAATATTTCCAGCTAGCAAACAGCCATATCCCTCAGTTAAACCTTTGCTGTTATCTCCAAAGGTAACCACTGGGCCAGCTTTCTCAACCACATTTGATAGGAGGGCTCTATCTCCGGTCATATGTCTTGACGATCTGCTGTCAAGAATCCACACTACCGGTTGTACCTGTTTAATGCCCTGCAATACAAATGGATTAGACCTTCTTCGGAACCCAAGCTTGGTTGGGTCCGGCATACTTGTAAAATTGGCCTTTATCAGGCAAAACAACATCCTTAACTTTAATGTTCTCAACTTTCTCAATGACTGGATATTTGACCTTGTGAACAGACTTGACAAATTTCTGTTTAGGCTTAGGCACAAATGTCTCCTTTCTAGCTTTAGGAGGACTAGCAGTCTTAGACCTATCATGCTTCCTATTATTCACATGCTGACGAAGAGTAGTCTTATCATTAGAAACATGCTTACCATTAAAATAAGCATACATCAAATTAAAAGCACAAGACATACAATCAGGAACACCACATGCTTTATGAGAGGGATTAACAATAGGCAACTTATGCATGGTAGATATGGCATTTGTGTTATCCAACTCATGTATATCTGAGTTAGTCTCAGTTGCTTTCACAACTTTGACTGGAATCTTCGACACACTTGACTTGGAAACAGCTTTCTCATTAGCAAGATCTTCAGCACAGATTTCTTCTTGAATAATAAATGAGGTCTCATCAAATGGTTCAGCAATTGATTCTTTATAGAGGGGTTCATCAACACCCTTAAGCACATGTGGTACTTTCCTACCTTTAGCACAGACATGAGGAGGGGAGTTTATGCCTAATTTTCTAATAGTAACATTGTAATCATAACCTATTCCAGATGTTTGATTAACAGCTTGCTTATTGTAAAACTCTTTGGACTTCAAACAAGAATTAAAGTAAGCTTTAACCTTAGCCTCAAGACCGGTGATCTTGTCTTTGAGAATAGTTTCGAGTTGTCTATAACAGTCAACTCTATTCTCTAGAAAAGATACTTGTTCTTTTAATTTATCTTGATTAATGTGCACAAGTCTTAATTAATTGACCTCTTTCTCAAGGTCTTTGATTTGTTAATTTAACATTTCATTATCACGACGAGCACAATCTAAGGAACCTCCTAGATGATAAACTAATTCAGCATCAGTAAATTTTACCTCTTTTCTTGACGATGAGGTGTTTGCATCACTAGCCATGAGAGCAAGATTCCCAACTTCTTCATCTTCACTGTCAGTATCATCCCAGCTTCTTCCCTTTGCCAGATAAGCCCTTTCAGATTTACTCTTCTGATTAGAATCATAAGAGTTTTTCCTAACTTGTTTTAGCTTCCTGCATTCTGTGGCAAAGTGTCCCAATTCATTGCAGTTGAAGCATCGAATGGTGCTTCGATCAACTATCCCTGTTTTGTACCCACCACTGCTGGTGTTAGAGGATGAAGATCCACCTTTCTGGAATCTATTGTAGTTGGACTTGTACTTGAACTTGGGATTCCTCTTGAATCTGACATTGGAGAATCTCTTGACAATCAGGGCCATTGACTCATCTTCCAATTGCTCCAGTTCTTCCAAGGAATAAAAATCATCTCCTGATTGATTTGTAGTAGGAGGATCAAATTCTGCTACTATCACATTTTCTTCAACCTTGGAAGACTGTACCATTCTTTCTGACTGTTGAGATTGTTGTTGTTGTTGTTCTTTAGCTACTAGAGCAGTAGACGTGCTGACCATTCTTCCTTTCCCATAGACTTCCTTCTGCTGAATCTGCTCCAACTCATAAGTCTTTAACACACCATAGAGCCTTTCCAAAGAAATCTCACTCAGATCTCTTGCTTCTTTTATGGCAGTGATTCTATGTTTGAGATGAGTTGGCAGTGTTAAAAGGAACTTTTTGTTGACCTCCCTGACGGAATAGTATTTACCATTAATGTTCAGGTTGTTGATCAATGCATTGTACCTCTCAAACACTTCAGTGATTCCTTCTCCTGGATTGGATTTAAAGTATTCATACTCAGAGGTTAGGATTTCTAACTTGTTCTCCCTAACTTCCTCTGTGCCTTCATTAATAACCTCAATAGTTTCCCAGATGTGTTTCGAATCTTTACAGTTCATCACATGTCTATTCATCAAGGGATCAAGGGAATCTACTAAAATTAATTGAAGGCTAGCATCCAGGGAGGCTTCTTCTTTTTCAGCAGGAGAAAAATCCTCAGGATCTTTCACATAAGTTCTTGCTTTGGTAATCACCACATCATTTTCTATTACCTCTGGTTCAATAACCATCGGAATTTTAGGACCCTTCTTTAACACTTCCAGATATTTGGAATTTGCAACTTGTAAAAACAATAGCATCTTCTTCTTCCACATAACATAATTTTCTTTATCAAATAGTGGAATTTTAACGGTTCCAACTTTTTGTGTAGTCATTATGAATTTTTGAGTAAATAAAAATTCAAGGAGTGAAAGAATCACAAAAGTCTAGGATCTTGATTTGTACGTTAATCAGAAGGCTCTGATACCAATTGTTAGGTCTCAATATGTTTGTAGAAGGGGGGTTGAATATAAACAATACCGTTTAATCGAATAAAATGCGGAATAAAAAAGTGAAACAAAATTCAAGTTAAATAAAACTATTATTAAACTTGAAATGTGTTACAACAACGGTATCTTTTACAAGGGATTAATCTCAAATAAATTATTCCAAATCTAGAATAAATTCGACATGAACTTTTTCTATTTTTGTAATAAAAAGGATCAAATGCTAAATGCAATTTGAGATTAAGTTCTAGGGATTTTGATCCGCTGGATAGTTACACAAGAACAAGAAAAGGATTTCTAGTGGATTAGATTTAAAAATGAATACTAGAAATAAATGATCTGTGAAATTGCAATAAGTTCTCTGCAGTTTTTCTTTTGTTCTGTGTTCTTCCGTGTTTTACATTCAATACTCTGCCTCTTATTGAAAAACAGCTGCTCTGCTTTATATCGAATCCTGTGATTTTAATTGGCAAGACAATCCATTTAGCTCAGCATGACAATCCTTTGAACTTGTAAGACTTTCGGTAGGACTATCAATTGAACTGATAGGACTTTCGGCAAGATAATCTAAATGCACTAGCATGACTTTCGGTATGACTATTGATTGTCATACCGATTGTCTTGCTAATACAAAAGATAGTCTTGCTGGATTAAAACATATTTTAATCAAATAATAATTCTGAATTAATTAATCAATAAATTAATCTTTGCAGATTTAATTTATTCTCTTAATTAAATTATATGACTTAATTAATTAATAAAGAATTAATACTAATCTTGAGCAGCAACCATTCTTCTGAAAATCTTCTGAAAATCACTATCAATTATGAATCAATTCCACCACTTCAATGTTGACACTCGATGCATAGTCTGGTTCATGAGTGACTAACTTCCGTGACGTTTCTTCATGCCTTGACCTTGATACTCTTGATTTTCTTCAGACTAAATCCTTGTAATTAATTGATACCCTGACGAGATCTCTGTCACTTGATTAAATCCACAATCTTGATTTATATCACTGAGGCTTGATCAATTTCTTGAGCTTCTTCCGATGAATTAAGTCCTCAAGTCTGTAGACGAACAATGTTACTTAATCCTTTGACATATGTTACTATGAGAGATCTCTCTGACGATAGAACCACTATTTACTTGTTACATCCTTATTTGAGTTGAGTTAATTCCTCGAATAAACAAATAGGGTATGACATATGCCTTTCACAAAGGCTCCATATTATATGGCCAGCGCGAATGAAAGAATTAGTTAGGAAACTGCAAGAGTTATTGGATATGGGGGTGATCAGACCATGTGTATCACAATGGGGTGCACCAGTGTTGTATATGGAAAAGAAGAATGAAAGTATGAGATTATATACCGATTATTCGAAGTTTAATCAGTTGACAAATAGGAATAAGTAACCCCTACCTATAATTTATTACTTATGTGACCTAATTAAAGGAGTGCATTATTTCTCAAAGGTGGACTTAAGATCAGGCTACCACCAATTAAAGATTAAGCCTGAGGTCATACCAAAGATTGCGTTGATAACAAGATACGGACATTATGAGTTTATGGTGATGTCATTGGATTAACAAATGCACCACTCGCCTTATATGTCTAATGAACATAGCGTATAAGGAGTACTTGGATAATTTGTAATTGTATTTATTGATAATATCCTCGTCCATTCAAGGACTAAGAAAGACTAAGCCGGACACCTGAAGGTTTCTCTATGAAGGGTTCGAACGAAGCAACTGTATTCAAAGTTTTCAAACTATAAATTCTGGTCAAAATTGATTAAGGAGTACGATTGTTCTATTAATTACCACCCAGGCAAGGTCCATTCAGTGACAGATGCCTTAATTAGAAAAGAAGATTGAATATCATTAAGATTGCTGAAGAATCAGCAAGGGAATTGAAGAAGTTAAAAATTGAAGTTCGAGTGCCAGGAGGTAATAAGGAGTAATTGTTGGATTTTAATCACAGCGGAAGCATGGTAAAACACTTTTACACATAAAATCCATATAAAAGCATATAAATCGTGATTAAAACATATGAATCGATTACTAACCTTTAATAGCGATCCAAAAGCAACGATCGGAGATCCTTAGCAGCTGCTCCTCAAATGTGAAGCACTCCACTGGTATCCACCAAGAAAACGATGCTAAAGAGGAGGAGGAGGAGGAGGTGGAGAGAATTAGGTTTTTCTAAAAATTTTGGGTTGGAATAAAAATAGGGTTTATAATAGTATATTTATAGGCAAAAATTTTAGCTGAAATTTTCCCATAAAATATTATTATTATTAACCCTTTATTATTCACATTAATAATTAAAACATCTTTTAATTATTAATCCTTTTTCTAAACACTTTAGAAATAATTCTCTCTCTTGATTTAATTTCCAAAAATTAAATTCTTAATTAATAATATTAAGAACTTTTCTTAATTAATTTATAATCAATTAAATCTCATTTAATCAATTATTAAATTTGCCAATTAATTATTTATTTCATAAATAAATAATTATTAGCCATTATTAATTAATTCCTCCACCATTAAATCATTTTCTTTTATGGTGTGACCCTGTAGGTTCAATATTAAGCCGGTAGTAGAAATAAATAATAATAAAACTATTTTATCATTATTTATATAAATTCTCTAATTTATTAAATATGATTAATTAATTAATCATATTTATTCTACATCGTGAGGGATACTTCTCAGCATATCGCGACTATCCGGATAATACGAATTCACTGCTTAGAATACCAAGAACCTATTCAGTGAATAGTTACCGTACAATTAACTCCTTCTACCCTACAATGTCCCGATTAAATACAAGGCATGGAACTTGTGTCAAGCCTATCTAATTTAATCATTTGCTTTCCCATTTACTATGCCCAGTTCTATGTAAATTAGAAACTCCTTTCTAATTTCAGTCACTCTGGCCAGAGATTCCTGAACTAGCATAAGTGGATCAGCCTTGAACATTCTCTTCCTTCACTGGAAGGGGTAGATCCTTTATTGATCATTCACTATCTTCGTGTACAAATTCTCATACCCAGTAGAGCCCTAATAATTGTCCCTGGAGACTAAGAACTAAACCAAAGCATAGTTCAGTGTACACAAGATGACTATGATGACCTCAAGTCTAAGGATACTTGTACAACTATCACTATGTGAACAACTGCTGACACGTGAGTGAACTCCATCAGTTGTTCAGCTGTGTGAGTCATGTTCAGTGAACTTATTCTATAATAAGCACCTACATACTAGATATAGTGTCACCACACAAATATCTATGAGAATAGACATCCTTCATAATGAAGCAAGCATAGTATGTACCGATCTTTGCGGATTATTAATTACCAGTTAGTAATCCTATGACCAGGAACTATTTAAGTTCAGAGTTATCATCTTTTAGGTCTCATTATTATGATCTCATCATAATCCATAAAAAAGCTTTACTCTAAACTATGGTATATCTTATTTAAACACTTAAATAGATAGAGCCCGTAATAAAAAACAAAACAAGTATTTTATTAATATCAATGAAATCAAAACAGATTACATAAATGTTATTTCTAAATCCTCATACATGATTGGACTTAGGACATATTCCTTTCAATCTCCCACTTGTACTAAAGCCAATCACTCTGGTATCTAATACCCATCTTGTTTTTATGACGATCAAAGTGACTTTCAGAAAGTAGCTTTGTGAGTGGGTCTGCTATGTTGTTATGTGTGTCAACTCTCTTTCAATACTAGAAATGTTACCGCGCTCCCACTAACCCTTTTGTAGACACATGGTTCATCTACGTTTTTGATAAAACCAAACTCTTTGATTATCTCATCAAAATGGATGTTCCATCTACGAGAAGCTTGCTTTAAACCACATATTGTTCGCAGCAGCTTACACACTAGGTTTTCATTTCCCTTGGAAAGAAAACCATCTGGCCATTTGCCAGATTTCATAGTCGTAGTAAGCAGCAATCGCAAGCAAAATCCGAACTGATTTTAACAGGGCTACAGGTAAAAGGTTTCATCAAAGTCAATCCATTGCCTTTGTTTGAATTCTTTTGCCACAAGTCTGGCCTTAAAGGTCTCCACCTGGCCATCTGCTCTAATCTTTCTTTTGTATACCGTATACATGGATTCCATTTCGGATTTCATGGCACTTTGCCATTTTTCTGAGTCAACACTACTCATAGCCTCATTTTAGGTCACAGGGTCGTCTTCATCGATGATTGACAACTCATTGTCATTCTCAATGACAAGGCCATAATACCTCTCAGGTTGGCGAGACACTCTCTCTGTCCTACGAACGGGCTATTCCACAGAAGGTTGTTCAGTCTGAACAGGTGTTTCCACTTGATCCGTAGTAGTTTGTGCTTCTTGAACTTCATCAAGTTCAATTTTGCTCCCACTGTTTCCTTCAAGGATAAACTCCTTTTCCAAGAAGGTAGCATGTCTGGAGATAAACACCCGATGATCGGTGTAAAAGTAATACCCTAAAGTCTCTTTAGGATATTCCACAAAACTACATTTTACGGATCGAGATTCCAGCTTATCTGGGTCAACTTTCTTGACATAAGCTGGACATCCCCAAATCTTAACATGTTTAAGACTCGGTTTCCTTTCTTTCCATATCTCATATGGAGTTTGAGGAACATATTTGGAAGGCACCTTATTCAGTAAATATGCTGAGGTTTCCAATGCGTAACCCCATAGGAATACTGGAAGATTCGCATAGCTCATCATGGACCGAACCATGTCTAACAAAGTTCGATTTCTCCTTTCAGATACCAATCTGGAGGAGTCCACTGGGAGACTATACACTTTTCTTTGAGATAATCCAGAAACTCTCCATTCAAGTATTCACCACCTTGATCTGATCGAAGAGTTATAATACCATTTTTGGTTTATTTCTCCACTTCATACTTATACTCTTTGAACTTTTCAAAGGCTTCAGACTTGTGTTTCATCAAACACATATCTGAATCTAGATCTATCATCTATGAAAGTAATGAAGTATGAAAATCCACCCATGGCTTGCGTAGACATTGGTCTATATACATCTGTGTGTACCAATCCTAGCAAATCTGCAGCCCTCTCTCCATGTCCACTAAATGGAGATTTGGTCATTTTACCCAATAGACAAGACTCGCATATAGGATATGATTCAAAATCAAAAGGGGTCAAGTAACCCTTCCTTATGCAATGTCCACAGTCTATTTTCACTAATATGACCAAGTCTGCAGTGCCAAAAGAAAGTGAGATTTTCATCATCCCTTTGCTTTTATTAGTTTGTTCAATCTGAAGCAAATTATGTCACATACATACAGACCATTATTTAAAGTACCACATCCATAAAGAATATTATCTCTAAGAATAGAACATTCATTATTCTCAATAATAAATGAAAATTCAGCCAAGTCTAACATGGGAATAATATTCCTCACAATCGAGGGAACAAAATAACAATTATTTAAAAAAAACAATAGTCTTGCCCGTAGGCATATATAAATGAAATGATCCTACATCTTCAGCATCAACTCTTGCTCCATTTCCCATCAGTAGAATCACCTCCTCTTTCTTAAGAGTCCTACTTCTCCTTAGTCCCTGCAACGAATTGCAGATATGAGAACCACAGGCGGTATCTAATACCCAAGTAGAAATTTGATTTAATGACATACTCACTTCTATCATGAACATACCTGAATCAGAAGCGGTAGTCTCACTACCCTTCTTCTTCTTTAATTCTGCAAGGTAAACCAAGCAGTTCCTCTTCCAGTGCCCAACCTTGTTACAGTGAAAGCAAACAACTTTGCTCTTGGGGTCTTCAGCTTTTGGTGGAACCGGCTTTTCTTCACCTACTTTCTTCTTCTTGGAAGGGTTCCTCTTCCTTTTCTTAGGATTGGAACCTTCACCAATTAGAACAACAGAACTCTTCTTAGGGGAAAATTCGATTCCGCAGTCTTCAACATGTTGTGGAGTTCAGGCAGGCTGACATCCAACTTATTCATGTAAAAGTTCACAACAAACTGCGAGAACGAACTGGGAAGCGATTGCAAGACCAAGTCTTGGCTCAGCTCCCCATCCATGGTAAAACCAAGTTGTCCAAGACGTTCAATCAAATTGATCATCTTAAGTACATGGTCATTCATAGATGATCCCTCAGACATCCTACAACCGAACAGCTATTTCGATATCTCATATCGAGCTGTCCTCCCGCCACATCATACAACTCTTGTAGATGTATTAGGATAGTGTGAGCATCCATATGCTCATGTTGCTTCTGTAGCTCAATATTCATGGAAGCTAGCATGATGTATTGAGCAACATTTGCATCATCTATCCACTTACGATACACAACATGTTCATCATTATGTGCATCGCTAACAGGTTCAGTAGGCTTAGGTGAGTCAAGCACATATTCCAGCTTCTCAACCCTGAGAACAATTCTCAAGTTTTGAAGCTAGTCAGCATAATTAGGACCAGTCAACTTGTGAGCATCTAGTATGCTCCTGAGTGATAGTGCAAAAGACATAATGTATATAGTAAATCTGTAAATGATAAACACATAACAACACTTAGCAAATATTCAATTTCATTTCAAAACACTATATGAATCGGGTCTTTATTCATAAGTGGCTCCCACTAGTTTATCTAATTTATTCAACCCCCTACGTGAAAAATTAAGCATTCATAATGCTAGTGGGAATAGGGATCCTACATTCCATTACACAACCCCGGCTGTAGCACGAACCGCCATGTAATGTTCAATAGGCAGACAACTCTTGTCAATTACATCTTATGTTATTCCCTAATCAAACTTTAGCCTCTTGAATAATTGAGTCACGGCTGTGGCACGACAAACTCAATATTCTAAGTCAAGTCTAACCCAACATTTCGTACAATTGAATCAGTCTCCAGTGGCCCACAACTGTGGTAGGTACCGACCTTTAGATTCTAATTCAATGTACACATCTCTATGTAATAGACAAGTATTTCTTATTTCGAAATCAAAGCCCTCGGCTGTAGCACGAACCGACAATGATTCAAAAATAAGAACTACTTTCTATCATGTTTACAGGCTATGACCGACACAAGCCCGTTATGTCATTGGCCAATTACTACTTGATATTATTTAATTTTAGAGGGATTATATTACGTTACAATCATAATCATATTATAAAGAGATTCTTCCTTTTAAATTAAATATTTCAAATCAATAATCAATAATCAGATGATTCCCAGATCGGGTGGAGCATTGTCAAGAGGCGTCACTTAATAACCCTTTCTTACAGATAGAAATCTGTTGTTGACATAATCATCCTTTCTCTCATATTGAAAATTCATATTCAATTACGTGTTTCATAAACACAAGAATCTCATGATTGTATTCATAATATTATTATTAAGGTTATGAAATAATTTCACTATACTAGATTGTCTAACAAACGCCTTATATTCATTTAAGTTCACCTAAATCTATCATCGCATGATAAACTAAGCATATATCACATATATAAACATGAATAAACGTCAAGGTAGGCATGTTACATCATCTAGCATATTGGTCTAAGCATTATACATCTCTATGTATCACATGAAGCATTTAAAAGCTATTAAAACAGTCAAAAAACAGCTTTAAAACACTTCTGTTAGCTATAAACAGTTCGAAACAATTTCATAAAATATCATATAATATACCATTAGAAGCGTCTCGAAAAGATGAATCCAACGGCACCAAAAATGCCCAATTCTGAGTTCCCACGCGCCCTCACTCTTCCCGGGAAGGTAACCCACGCGCCGTCACGCGCACACGCGCTGTCAGGCGCGTGTCACACCGCCGCTCACGCGCCCAAAACCCTACGCTGACGTCAGCATGACGTCATCTGATGATGTCAGCATGACGTCAGCACTGCTTGACCAGCGCGTGTCTGACACGCGCCGCGCGTGGCCCACCAGCGCGTGAGCCCCACGCGTGCATGGTAGACACGCGGTCCTCCCCTCTTCTGTGAGTCGCCGCCGCCTTTACATGCACGGAAAACCGTGCTGCTGTCTCTGTCTTTACTTTGTTTTCGTGCAAATCAACAAACAACAGCAGATGTATATATATATACATACTAACAATTTATATATATATATATGATTATTTAATTACGAATTTAATTACAACAACTTCAAAAATTCATAATAAATAATCTATACATCATAAAATTATAAGAAAAATACCCAGACGATCTACAACACTTGTAGAACCCAGATCAACATTCAAAATTATTCTTAAAAACGATTTCTCATCAGTCATAATTAATCCATAATATAACTTGTAAAAATCATAATTAATTCATAAAAGCACATAAAATTCTGAAATTTTTACCACAGATCTATATGCATACAGCCTATGCTCTTATACCATTGTTGGATTTTAATCACAGCGGAAGCATGGTAAAAAAATTTTACACATATAAAATCCATATAAAAGCATATAAATCGTGATTAAAACATATGAATCGATTACTAACTTTTAATAGTGATCCAAAAGTAATGATCGGAGATCCTTAACAGCTGCTCCTCAAATGTGAAGCACTCCACCGGTATCCACCAAGAAAACGATGCTAAGGAGGAGGAGGAGGAGGTGGAGAGAATTAGGTTTTTCTAAAAATTTTGGGTTGAAATAAAAATAGGGTTTATAATAGTATATTTATAGGCAAAATTTTCAGCTGAAATTTTCCCATAAAATATTATTATTATTAACCCTTTATTATTCACATTAATAATTAAAACATCTTTTAATTATTAATCCTTTTTCTAAACACTTTAGAAATAATTCTCTCTCTTGATTTAATTTCCAAAAATTAAATTCTTAATTAATAATATTAAGAACTTTTCTTAATTAATTTATAATAAATTAAATCTCATTTAATCAATTATTAAATTTGCCAATTAATTATTTATTTCATAAATAAATAATTATTAGCCATTATTAATTAATTCCTCCACCATTAAATCATTTTCTTTTATGGTGTGACCCTGTAGGTTCAATATTAAGCCGGTAGTAAAAATAAATAATAATAAAACTATTTTATCATTATTTATATAAATTTTCTAATGTATTAAATATGATTAATTAATTAATCATATTTATTCTACATCCTGAGGGATACTTCTCAGCATATCGCGACTATCCGGATAATACGAATTCACTGCTTAGAATACCAAGAACCTATTCAGTGAATAGTTACCGTACAATTAACTCCTTCTACCCTACAATGTCCCGATTAAATACAAGGCATGGAACTTGTGTCAAGCCTATCTAATTTAATCATTTGCTTTCCCATTTACTATGCTCAGTTCTATGTAAATTAGAAACTCCTTTCTAATTTCATTCACTCTGGCCAGAGATTCCTGAACTAGCATAAGTGGATCAGCCTTGAACATTCTCTTCCTTCACTGGAAGGGGTAGATCCTTTATTGATCATTCACTATCTTCGTGTACAAATTCCTATACCCAGTAGAGCCCTAATAATTGTCCTTGGAGACTAAGAACTAAACCAAAGCATAGTTCAGTGTACACAAGATGACTATGATGACCTCAAGTCTAAGGATACTTGTACAACTATCACTATGTGAACACCTGCTGACACGTGAGTGAACTCCATCAGTTGTTCAGGTGTGCCAGTCATGTTCAGTGAACTTATTCTATAATAAGCACATACATACTAGCTATAGTGTCACCACACAAATATCTATGAGAAGAGACATCCTTCATAATGAAGCAAGAATAGTATGTACCGATCTTTGCGGATTATTAATTACCAGTTAGTAATCCTATGACCAGGAACTATTTAAGTTTAGAGTTATCATCTTTTAGGTCTCACTATTATGATCTCATCATAATCCATAAAAAAGCTTTACTCTAAACTATGGTATATCTTATTTAAACACTTAAATAGATAGAGCCCGTAATAAAAAACAAAATAAGTCTTTTATTAATATCAGTGAAATCAAAACAAATTACATAAAAGTTATTTCTAAATCCTCATACATGATTGGACTTAGGATATATTCCTTTCAGTAATTGTATGAGATCACTTCTCAGTCAGATTTGATGGAAAGAATCGAGAAGTACTAAGAAGAGGTCATGAATCAGGAATTAGACAGTTTTACTGAAGAAGAAATTTGTACTCCAAGGGATAGAAAATGTATGTTTAGGTTTCCTATAGAATATGGATTCCAAATATAATTGAGCTAAAAAATGAAATTTTGCGAGAAGCCCATAATTCCAAGTTTTCTATACACCCGGGAAGCACTAAGATGTACCCGAATTTGAAGCATAACTTTTGGTAACCAGGAATGTTTGGGAAAAAAGTAGAAGAGAAATACCGCCTATCATCCTCAGAAGAATGGTCAAAGTAGAATAACAATTTATACTATAGCAGATATGTTGAGAGTATGCGCTTTGGATTTTAAAGGAAACTAGGATGATCATTTACCATTGATTGAGTTCTCCTATAAGAGTAATTATCATGCCAGTTTAGGAATATCACTCTACGAGCCTTGTATGGACGTAAGTGTAGGTCCCTACTTTATTGGGATGAAGTGGGAGAAAAGAAGTTGTTAGATCCTGAGTCAGTTCATCAAACTAAGGACGCAGTGGTGTTCATTCAGAAAAGAGCAGCTCATGGTAGACAGAGAAAGAACACAGACTTGAAGTGAAAGGACTTGGATATATACATAGGGTCATTAGTACTGTTGAAAATGTCACCTTGAAAAGGATTGGTCAGGTTCAGATAAAAAGACAAGCTGAGTCCTAGATATATCAGACCGTTCGAGGTATGGATAAAGGCATGTAAAGTTGCCTATGAGTTGGCGTTGTCGCCACAACTGTAACATACCAATAACGTGTTTCACGTATCTATGCTGAAGATATATATCCCTGATTCGAACCAAGTAATTGAGCATTAGTCGGTCGAGCTTCAGCCAGATTTGTCCTACGTCAAGCAACCAATGTCAAGTGACCAATCCAGATCATAGACCGTAAAGAGCGAGTCTTTAGGAATAAGTTTATTTCTATAGTTAAAGTAATTTGGAGAAATCCTCGAGTAGAAGAGTTTACTTGGGAGTTAGAGTTAGAGTCAGATATACTTGACAAATATCCTCACTCATATTTTTGGTATTATCTAAAGTGTAATTATTAAATAAATAAGTAAATAAAATACCTTGTTGTTCTGTCAGTAATATGTGATATTTAATATCAACTGGGTGCGACTCTGTCGTGTTTGAAGATTATTTGTGTGATTAATTGTTAAGTCGTATGAGTTTATTTTTAGTGTTAAAAGTGATTTTATGGAGAATTTATTTTTATAAATGTTGATATTATCTATAAAATCATTTTTATTACTTTATAATTTTATTAATTATTTTTAGAAATTTATAAAATTTAGAAAATAATATTTCATCAATTATTTATCCCAAAATGAATTTCTGATTGCATTTAAGTGTAAATTCAGTATTAAATTCCGGAATGTTTGAAAATTTTCGACTCTCGTATTTTCTTAAGTTTTGAATATTTTGAGAATTTTAAAATTATTTTGGAAATCTTTCGGATTAAATTCACCCGCATGTTTGTTTGTTAAATCGTTAAATGCAGGTATGTTGCGCGATTCAATAATGGTTTAAAAATTATGAAAATTTTATTATATTAGTTATTAATTATTCAGAGAATTTTAATATTTATTTGGTAAATTTTCGGGTTAATTTTACCCGTAGGTTTTTTTCATTAAATTACGAAACGCGGGTCAGAACTGGCTGCAAGAAGATTATACCAATCATGTTTGCTACAATTTTTATAACCTCCTTTGATACGTGTCAACAACATAAATATTTATATAAAAAAAATGAAAACAAAACAAACACAACACAGACACACACGCAGAGATACGCGACCATCTCTCTGTTCTCTTTCTCGATCTCTATTTCTCCTCTCTCATTTCTTTCTCCTATCCTATTTCTACATCCCTGCTTCCCTTTTATTTTCATGTCTCCCTTTCCCCCGTGTCTGTTAATTCCGGTAATTACAGCCGTGCAGTTTTCTGATTATCTGCCTCAATCTTGTTCTTGTTGTACTGTATATGTATATATGAGGGTAATACGTGTGTATGTACATATTCTGTAGTTGGGTTCTTTGTTTGCGTGTTGCCGCCTCTCGGATTTTTCCGAGAGGTGTGGCAGCGTTGCAGCGCGTAGTCGCGTGTATCCTATTGGCTTTGCTGTTCTCCAGGAACTCGAATGTTTATTATGTATTTTCAATTATTTTAATTCGATGATTGCTTCTATACATTTATGAATTAATTATCGATTAAGTTATTCGGGTTTGAATATTATCGACGGAATTCATTTCGGAAACCCGAATTAATCGGGCACCCGCGAATTTTACCGCCGTCGATGATGAGCCTCGGTGAGTCGACGGTAGACCGTGATGATATAATCTGAGTCCTACATTTATCGAATAAATTAATTAGTTCGTAAAGTTATATTCTAATCGAAAATAGTTAATGGTTTGTATTGATGTTTGGGTTACAATTGTGAATTGTTGTTGTGGTTGCGTGGATTATGTTTTGACGGGTAAGCTGATAACAGAGAAGATACTCCCCGATTTTTGGGAAATTAAATTCGAAAATAAGGGAACATATCTGGTGATTATCGGGATTACTAGTCGAATCTATATAACTATATAATTAGAAATATTTTATGAATCATAATTATATGTCGTGGCGAAATATTTTGTAAAATATTCAACGAACCTGATTTTTCTGAAACGATGCTTATACGTACTTTACGGAATTAAATACCATACCAAGTTTTGAGTATGTGGACCCTAGCTGTTTTGTGTATCTTAATAACACGTATAATTACGAATCAGGTTTTGATATCGTTTTGGTAGAATTCATAGAGAGGATATGTCAAGCATAACGAGTCATCTTACATTGGGTATTTCGACTCTTTAGGTTTAGTCGGAAGACCCAAGAGTTGGCGTTAGACTAAAGATAGCCTAGTGATCAGTCGACAAGCTCAACAAGGTTCCAATCGAAGGACCTAAGTGTTGAAGTCGAATCCAGGATAGTCTAATAGTTAGAAGATAAAGCCGAGCGTCCAAATCGGTCCAAGGTCAACCAGTGATATTTGTAAAGCTCTGCAAGGCAAGTACCCCTGGCCATACTTTTATGGTTCAGTATATATGAATGAACTGTTATTTTATTTTCAAACAAGAACAAAAACGTTTTGAGTTACGTATCCCCTATATTTGAAAATGTTGTTTAAAATATGTTTTGGGGAGAAGTAACTTCTGAAAGTACCTATCTCTAAAATGTGATTAAAATGGAAAAGAGGTTTTGAATAGTGTGCTGTGATAGAATTGTTTTTAAGAAATATAGGTAAAAGTGATTTGAAAACTAGATAAAACGAATCAGATATTGGATAACGTTGCGTAAGCGGCTAACTCAGTTGCGCACCCTATCTTCACCAACTAGTCCAACATAGTTAACCAGAGACCTAGCTAGTCTCTGCGGATCCGGTTGATTTTCGTGAAAGCCCGATCAGCTTTCCTAGACAATTTGTGTGATAGAACGACCATCTATCCTATATAACTTGTGGGGAGGCTAAATCAGCCGTCCCTAGATAACATCCAATGTAAATCTGATTTTGGTTTTTTGGTTCCCGTAACGGAACAAATGAACTGTGGTTCCAGTAATGGAACAGTGGTTTTGGAAATGAAAATAGCATGCTAAAATTGGACTCTGGTATTTACACACAGCACACGACTGTTGATATTATTTTACAGAGCATGCTACTTGTTGATATCCAGTTTATTCATATAGTGGAACTGCGGAGCAATTGATTCCTCACCCATGCAGAATGTTTCGTATGTATGTATTGCAGATGCCTAAGAGATTTTTCCGTCGTATTCAAGGCAGAGTTCAAGTTCCTTCCGTACACTACACCATATATGTCCTTTACCAACACTTTTTTTGGTATTACAAGCTAAAGTGTTACCATAAGTTACTAAAAGTTAATATAAGGTTACATTTTTTTTAATGTTACAGTAGATGTCATTCGATATTACCATAAGTATGATTAAATTTCTACTGTAACACGAATTGTAATGATGCAATTGATAACTAAAAATGTGTTACTAGAACTAAAAATCTAGGCGACATTTATATAATGTGACTAGCGGTCAAATTTTAACCAAAATATTGAGAGGCCCATATCAATAATCTAACCCGCTCACTTATTTTTCTAAAATTCACTAACCAAAAATACTATCTCTCTCGCTCTTATCTTCACCTCTCTAAAATCTCTCTCTCTCTCTCCCTCTCTCTCTTTCTCTCTCTCTCTCTCTCTCTCTATCTCTCTCTCTCTCTCTCTCTCTCTCTTTCTCTCTCTCCCTCTCTCTTCACAACAATCTCTCACAAATCGTGTTCCAGAAATTGGATAGTGAATTAGATATGGCCTTAGATCATTATATGTTTGTGCTTTTAATCGAATAGTTTCTACTAATTAGGCTTGAATTGGGGATAGTTAATATCTTTTCTTTTACCGTTTATTTCAGTCTCTCACTCTTCACTGTGACGACGCGCACTTCCAGCCTATTAATTCTAAATCGAAAACTAATACAAAATATAAATATTAATCCAAAATTCTATTACAAAGGTGACAATATGAACGCGCAGCTAAAACCGGAAGTCCAAAGGTCATTCTAGTCTAATCCTAAGTCCTCGAACTCCAATGCTATCCAACTTGAAACTTAGACGAAACCTGAAATTATAAGAATGAGCTATACAGCCCAGCAAGAAACCAATCGATCCAACTAGTAGGCCAACTAACATGAACACATATAACCAAATACGATAATCTATGCGATACGGTGTATAATATACGAAATAAACACTTTCGATAAATATTCTTATTCTTATTCGATACACATAATACACATACCACATAAACAACAATAATTAAAAATCAATAACTCATGCCACGACCACTACAACCCGGTGATAACGGTCCTAAATTTTCTGAAAACTGTCACTACAATCCGGTGACTGCGGTCCTAAGTTCTTATTCGATATTTTCACAAACCATGGCATAAATCAGAGATCCAAAATTATCGTCTAGATACTACACATACACATCGATACATATTCTATAACACATAATATTTTCAAATATATCATCACTTGGCCCAAATTTTTATAATCAAATATACACACATAACATATAGTTTAGAAAACACTAGCAAAATCGATCGGAAACTTACCTCAAAACCAGACCAGATCTGAATAAAGCCTTTTTTACCCTCTAAATCATGTTTTCTTGGAAAACACAAAACACAAAAGTTGTAGAGAACGAAAAGACCTTTCCGAAAAGTCCGGATCAACAAATTCTGACTTACGATGAATTTCCTATGAATTTTACAAGACTGCCGAATTTTTATGAGAAAAAGACCTATGGATTTAATGAATCTAAAAAAAGGAATACGAATATAGTGTATTTATAATGATACAAAACCCTATTTCTTAACCAGCACGTCATCCATATTAGAATCCAATCAAAATATTAGGCCCATAAATATAATTCAATTTTAAATTCTAATCCTTATCCAATTTTAATCCTTTTTATTCTATTATTCTATTATTAATCTAATTCTAAAAATTACGGGATATTACATACTACCCTCCTTAAAAAGAATTTGGTCCCCAAATTCACAACAATCCTAAAGTTCGTGACACATCTACCCGTTGATCAAGCAACGGTCAAACTATGGTCCACAAGATCGAATCCTAGGGAATTTACTAGTACCATACCTAATACACTCCGAAGAACAGCCTGCTCTTGATACCAACTATAACGACGCGCACTTCCGGACTATTAATTGTAAATCAAAAACTAATACAAAATATAATTATTAATCCAAAATTCTATTACAAAGGTGACAATATGAACGCGCAGCTAAAACCGGAAGTCCAAAGGTCATTCTAGTCTAATCCTAAGTCCTCGAACTCCAATGCTATCCAACTTGAAACTTAGACGAAACCTGAAATTGTAAGAATGAGCTATACAGCCCAGCAAGAAACCAATCGATCCAGTTAGTAGGCCAAGTAACATGAACACATATAACAAAATACGATAATCTATACGATACGATGTACAATATATGAAATAAACACTTTCGATAAATATTCTTATTCTTATTCGATACACATAATACACATATCACATAAACAACAATAATTAAAAATCAATAACTCATGTCACGACCACTACAACCCGATGATAACAGTCCTAAATTTTCTGAAAACTGTCACTACAATCCGGTGACTGCGGTCCTAAGTTCTTATTCGACATTTTTACAAACCATGGCATAAATCAGAGATCCAAAATTATCGTCTAGACACTAAACATACACATCGATACATATACTATAACACATAATATTTTCAAATATATCATCACTTGGCCCAAATTTTGATAATCAAATATACACACATACACATAATTTAGAAAACACTAGCAAGATCGATCGAAAACTTACCTCAAATACTGGTCAGATCTGAATTTACACTTTTTGACCCTCTAAACGATGTAATTTTGAAAAACACGAAACACGAAAGTTGTAAAGAACGAAAAGACCTTTCTAAAAAGTCCAGGATCAACAAATTCTGACTTATGATGAATTTCCTATGAATTTTACAAGACTGCTAAATTTTTATGAGAAAAAGACCTATGGATTTTATGAATATAAAAAAAGAATACGAATATAGTGTATTTATAACGATACAAAACCCTATTTCTTAACCAGCAAGTCATCCATATTAGAATCCAATCCAAATATTAGGCCCATAAATATAATTCAATTTTAAATTCTAATCCTTATCCAATTTTAATCCTTTTTATTCTATTATTCTATTATTAATCTAATTCTAAAAATTACGGGATATTACATACTACCATCCTTAAAAAGAATTTGGTCCCCAAATTCACAACAATCCTAAAGTTCGTGACACATCTACCCGTTGATCAAGCAACGGTCAAACTATAGTCCACAAGATCGAATCCTAGGGAATTTACTAGTCCCATACCTAATACACTCCGAAGAACAGCCTGCTCTTGATACCAACTATAACGACGCGCACTTCCGGACTATTAATTCTAAATCGAAAACTAATATAAAATATAATTATTAATCCAAAATTCTATTACAAAGGTGACAATATGAACGCGCAGCTAAAACCGGAAGTCCAAAGGTCATTCTAGTCTAATCCTAAGTCCTCGAACTCTAATGCTATCCAACTTGAAACTTAGACGAAACCTGAAATTGTAAGAATGAGCTATACAGCCCAGCAAGAAACCAATCGATCCAATTAGTAGGCCAAGTAACATGAACACATATAACAAAATACCATAATCTATATGATACGATGTACAATATTTGAAATAAACACTTTCGATAAATATTCTTATTCTTATTCGATACACATAATACACATATCACATAAACAACAATAATTAAAAATCAATAACTCATGCCACGACCACTACAACCCGATGATAACAGTCCTAAATTTTCTGAAAACTGTCACTACAATCCGGTGACTGCGGTCCTAAGTTCTTATTCGATATTTTTACAAACCATGGCATAAATCAGAGATCCAAAATTATCGTCTAGACACTAAACATACACATCGATACATATACTATAACACATAATATTTTCAAATATATCATCACTTGGCCCAAATTTTGATAATCAAATATACACACATACACATAATTTAGAAAACACTAGCAAGATCGATCGAAAACTTACCTCAAATACTGGTCAGATCTGAATTTACTCTTTTCGACCCTCTAAACGATGTTATTTTGAAAAACACGAAACACGAAAGTTGTAAAGAACGAAAAGACCTTTCCAAAAAGTGCAGGATCAACAAATTCTGACTTACGATGAATTTCCTATGAATTTTACAAGACTGCTAAATTTTTATGAGAAAAAGACCTATGGATTTTATGAATATAAAAAAAGAATACGAATATAGTGTATTTATAACGATACAAAACCCTATTTCTTAACCAGCAAGTCATCCATATTAGAATCCAATCCAAATATTAGGCCCATAAATCTAATTCAATTTTAAATACTAATCCTTATCCAATTTTAATCCTTTTTATTCTATTATTCTATTATTAATCTAATTCTAAAAATTACGGGATATTACATATTACCCTCCTTAAAAGAATTAGTCCCCAAATTCACAACAATCCTAAAGTTCGTGACACATCTACCCGTTGATCAACTAAAGGTCAAACTAAGGTCCACAAGATCGAATCCTAGGGAATGTACTAGTCCCGTACCTAATACACTCCGAAGAACAGCATGTTCTGATACCAACTGTGACGACGCGCACTTCCGGACTATTAATTCTAAATCGAAAACTAATACAAAATATAATTATTAATCCAAAATTCTATTACAAAGGTGACAATATGAGCGCGCAGCTTAACACGAAAGTTGTAGAGAACGAAAAGATCTTTCCGAAAAGTCGAGAATCAACGAATTCTGACTTATGATGAATTTTTTATGAATTTTACAAGCCTGCTGATTTATGCTGAGAAAAGACCTACGAATTTTAATATTAAAAACGAGGAAGACGAATATGGTGTATTTATAACGATACAAAACCCTATATCTTAACCTACAAGTTATCCATATTAGAATCTGATCCAAATTTTAGGCCCATTAATCTAATTAAATTTTAAATCCTAGTCCTTTTCTAATTTTAATACTCTTTATTCTATTATTCAATTATTAATCTAATTTTAAAAATTACGGGATATTACATACTACCCTCCTTAAAAAGAATGCGGTCCCCAAATTCACAACAATCCTAAAGTTCGTGACACATCTACCCGTTAATCAACCAAAGGTCAAACTATGGTCCACAAGATCGAATCCTAGGGAATGTACTAGTCCCATACCTAATACACTCCGAAGAACAGCCTGCTCTGATACCAACTGTTACGACGCGCACTTCCGGACTATTAATTCTAAATTGAAAACTAATACAAAATATAATTATTAATCCAAAATTCTATTACAAAGGTGACAATATGAACGCGCAGCTAAAACCGGAAGTCCAAAGGTCATTCTAGTCTAATCCTAAGTCCTCGAACTCCAATGCTATCAAACTTGAAACTTAGACGAAACCTGAAATTGTAAGAATGAGCTATACAGCCCAGCAAGAAACCAATCGATCCAACTAGTAGGCCAAGTAACATGAACACATATAATAAAATACGATTATCTACACGATACGATGTACAATATACGAAACAAATACTTTCGATAACTATTCTTATTCTTATTCGATACACATAATACACATACCACATAAACAACAATAATTAAAAATCAATAACTCATGCCACGACCACTACAACCCGGTGATAACGGTCCTAAATTTTCTGAAAATTGTCACTACAATCCGGTGACTGCGGTCCTAAGTTCTTATTCGATATTTTCACAAACCATGGCATAAATCAGAGATCCAAAATTATCGTCTAGACACTACACATACACATCGATACAAATTCTATAACACATAATATTTTCAAATATATCATCACTTGGCCCAAATTTTTATAATAAAATATACACACATAACATATATTTTAGAAAACACTAGCAAAATCGATCGAAAACTTACCTCAAAACCTGACCAGATCTGAATATAGCTTTTTTACCCTCTAAACGATGTTTTCTTGAAAAACACAAAACACGAAAGTTGTAGCGAACGAAAAGACCTTTCCGAAAAGTCCGGATCAACAAATTCTGACTTACGATGAATTTCCTATGAATTTTATAAGACTGCTAAATTTTTATGAGGAAAAGACCTATGGATTTAATGAATATAAAAAAAGGAATACGAATATAGTGTATTTATAACGATACAAAACCCTATTTCTTAACAAGCAAGTCATCCATATTAAAATCCAATCCAAATATTAGGTCCATAAATCTAATTCAATTTTAAATCCTAATCCTTATCCAATTTTAATCCTTTTTATTCTATTATTCTATTATTAATCTAATTCTAAAAATTACGGGATATTACATACTACCCTCCTTAAAAAGAATTTGGTCCCCAAATTCACAACAATCCTAAAGTTTGTGACACATCTACCCGTTGATCAACCAAAGGTCAAACTATGGTCCACAAGATCGAATCCTAGGGAATTTACTAGTCCCATACCTAATACACTCCGAAGAACAGCCTACTCTTGATACCAACTATAACAACGCGCACTTCCGGACTTTTAATTCTAAATCGAAAACTAATACAAAATATTATTATTAATCCAAAATTCTATTACAAAGGTGACAATATGAACGCGCAGCTAAAACCGAAAGTCCAAAGGTCATTCTAGTCTAATCCTAAGTCCTCGAACTCCAATGCTATCAAACTTGAAACTTAGACGAAACCTGAAATTGTAAGAATGAGCTATACAGCCCAGCAAGAAACCAATCGATCCAAGTAGTAGGCCACGTAACATGAACACATATAATAAAATACGATTATCTACCCGATACGATGTACAATATACGAAACAAATACTTTCGATAAATATTCTTATTCCTATTCGTTACACAAAATACACATACCATATTAACAACAATAATTAAAAATCAATAACTCATGCCACGACCACTACAACCCGGTGATAACGGTCCTAAATTTTCTGAAAATTGTCACTACAATCCAGTGACTGCGGTCCTAAGTTCTTATTCGATATTTTCACAAACCATGGCATAAATCAGAGATCCAAAATTATCGTCTAGACACTACACATACACATCGATCCAAATTCTATAACACATAATATTTTCAAATATATCATCACTTGGCCCAAATTTTTATAATAAAATATACACACATAACATATAGTTTAGAAAACACTAGCAAAATCGATCGAAAACTTACCTCAAAACCTGACCAGATCTGAATATAGCTTTTTTACCCTCTAAATGATGTTTTCTTGAAAAACACAAAACACGAAAGTTGTAGCGAACGAAAAGACCTTTCCGAAAAGTCCGGATCAACAAATTCTGACTTACGATGAATTTCCTATGAATTTTATAAGACTGCTGAATTTTTATGAGAAAAAGACCTATGGATTTAATGAATATAAAAAAGGAATACGAATTTAGTGTATTTATAACGATACAAAACCCTATTTCTTAACAAGCAAGTCATCCATATTAAAATCCAATCCAAATATTAGGTCCATAAATCTAATTCAATTTTAAATCCTAATCCTTATCCAATTTTAATCCTTTTTATTCTATTATTCTATTATTAATCTAATTTTAAAAATTACGGGATATTACATACTACCCTCCTTAAAAAGAATTTGGTCCCTAAATTCACAACAATCCTAAAGTTCGTGACACATCTACCCGTTGATCAACCAAAGGTCAAACTATGGTCCACAAGATCGAATCCTAGGGAATTTACTAGTCCCATACCTAATACACTCCGTAGAACAGCCTGCTCTTGATACCAACTATAACAACGCAAACTTCCGGACTATTAATTCTAAATCGAAAACTAATACAAAATATAATTATTAATCCAAAATTCAATTACAAAGGTGACAATATGAACGCGTAGCTAAAACCAGAAGTCCAAAGGTCATTCTAGTCTAATCCTAAGTCCTCGAACTCCAATGCTATCCAACTTGAAACTTAGACGAAACCTGAAATTGTAGGAATGAGCTATACAGCCCAGGAAGAAACCAATCGATCCAACTAGTAGGCCAAGTAACATGAACACATATAACAAAATATGATAATCTATACGATACGATGTATAATATATGAAATAAACACTTTCGATAAATATTCTTATTTTTATTCGATACACATAATACACATACCACATAAACAACAATAATTAAAAATCAATAACTCATGCCACGACCACTACAACCCGGTGATAACGGTCCTAAATTTTCTGAAACTTGTCACTACAATTCGGTGACTGCGGTCCTAAGTTCTTATTCGATATTTTCACAAACCATGGCATAAATCAGAGATCCAAAATTATCGTCTAGACACTACACATACACATCGATACATATAATATAACACATAATATTTTCAAATATATCATCACTTGGCCCAAATTTTGATAATCAAATATACACACATAACACATAATTTAGAAAACACTAGAAAGATCGATCGAAAACTTACCTCAAATACTGGTCAGATCTGAACGATGTTATTTTGAAAAACACGAAACACGAAAGTTGTAATGAACGAAAAGACCTTTCCGAAAAGTCCAGGATCAACAAATTCTGACTTACGATGAATTGCCTATGAATTTTACAAGACTGCTAAATTTTTATGAGAAAAAGACCTATGGATTTTATGAATATAAAAAAGAATACGAATATAGTGTATTTATAACGATACAAAACCCTATTTCTTAACCAGCAAGTCATCCATATTAGAATCCAATCCAAATATTAGGCCCATAAATCTAATTAAATTTTAAATCCTAATCCTTGTCCAATTTTTATCATTTTTATTCTATTATTCTATTATTAATCTAATTCTAAAAATTACGGGATATTACATACTACCCTCCTTAAAAAGAATTTGGTCCCCAAATTGACAACAATCCTAAAGTTCTTGATACATCTACACGTTGATCAACCAAAGGTCAAACAATGGTCCACAAGATCGAATCCTAGGGAATGTACTAGTCCTATACCAAATACACTCCGAAGAACAGCCTGCTCTCATACCAACTGAAACAGCCCGCACTTCCGGACTATTAATTCTAAATCGAAAACTAATACAAAATACAATTTACTAATCCAAAATTCTATTACAAAGATGACTATTGTAAAAGCGTAGTTAACGGAAGTCCAAAATCAATCTACTCCAAAATTAAGGTCCTCGAATTCCAATGTTATCCAAATTGAATCTTATGACAAAACCTGAAATTGAAAGGGGTGAGCTACAAAGCTCAGCAAGAAAATTGATCCAACTAGTTGGCCAAGTAGCATATACAATATTACAAAATACGATAATCTATAAGATACGATATTCGAAACAAACACTTTCGATACACATTCTTTTTCTTATTTTTATTCGATACACACAATACACATACCACATAAACAACAATAATTCAAAATCCTTAATCCATGCCACGATCACTACAACCCGGTGATAACGGTCCTAAATTTTCAGAAAACCGTCACTACAATCCAGTGACTGCGGTCCTAAGTTCTTATTCGATATTTTCACAAACCATGGCATAAATCAGAGATATGAAATTATCATTGGCACACCACACATATATACGATATTACATATCACTTCAAAATATATTATCACTTAGCCCATATTTCGATAATCAAATATACACACATAACACATAATTTTGAAAACACTAACAAGATCGATCGAAAACTTACCTCAAATACTGGTCATATCTGAATTTACTCTTCTCGACCCTCTAAACGATGTTATTTTGAAAAATACGAAATCCGAAAGTTGTAGAGAACGAAAAGACTTTTCCGAAAAGTCCAGGATCAACAAATTCTGACTTACGATGAATTTCCTATGAATTTTACAAGACTGCTGAATTTTTATGAGAAAAAGACCAATGGATTTTATGAATATAAAAAAAGGAATACGAATATAATGTATTTATAACGATACAACACCCTATTTCTTAAACAACAGGTCATCCATATTAGAATCCAATCCAAATATTAGGCCCATAAATCTAATTCAATTTTAAATCCTAATCCTTATCCAATTTTAATCCTTTTTATTCTATTATTCTATTATTAATCTAATTCTAAAAATTACGGGATATTACATACTACCCTCCTTGAAAGAATTGGTCCCCAAATTCACAATAATCCTAAATTTCGTGACACATCTACCCGTTGATCAACCAAAGGTCAAACTATGGTCCACAAGATCGAATCCTAGGAATGTACTAGTCCCATACCTAATACACTCCGAAGAACAGCCTGTTCTGATACCAACTGTTATGACGCGCACTTCCGGACTATTAATTCTAAATCGAAAACTAATAAAAAATACAATTTACTAATCCAAAATTATATTACAAAGATGACTATTACAAAAGCGCAGCTAACGGAAGTCCAAAATCAATCTACTCCAAAACTAAGGTCCTCGAACTCCAATGTTATCCAAATTGAATCTTATGACGAAACCTGAAATTGAAAGGGGTGAGCTACAAAGCTCAGCAAGAAAATCGATCCAACTAGTTGGCCAAGTAGCATATACAATATTACAAAATACGATAATCTATAAGATACGATATTCGAAACAAACATTTTCGATACACATTCTTTTTCTTATTTTTATTCGATACACACAATACACATACCACATAAACAATAATAATTCAAAATCCTTAATCCATGCCACGATCACTACAACCCGGTGATAACGGTCCTAAATTTTCAGAAAACTGTCATTAAAATCCGGTGACCGCAATCCTGAGTTCTTATTCGATATTTTCATAAACCATGGCATAAATCAGAGATCTGAAATTATCATTGTACACCACACATATATACGATATTATATGTAAATTCAAAATATATTGTCACTTAGCCCATATTTTGATGATCAAATAAACACACATAACACATAATTTTGAAAACACTAGCAAGATCGATCCAAAACTTACCTCAAATACTGGTCAGATCTGAATTTATTCTTTTCGACCCTCTAAATGATGTTATTTTGAAAAATACGAACCACAAAAGTTATAGAGAACGAAAAGACCTTTCCGAAAAGTCCAGCGTCAACAAATTCTGACTTACGATGAATTTCCTATGAATTTTACAAAACTGCTGAATTTTTATGAGAAAAAGACCTATGGATTTTATGAATATAAAAAAAGTATACGAATATAGTGTATATATAACAATACAAAACCATATTTCTTAACCAGCAAGTCATCAATATTAGAATCCAATCCAAATATTAGGCCCATAAATCTAATTCATTATTATATCCTAATCCTTATCCAATTTTAATCCTTTTTATTCCATTAATCTATTATTAATCTAATTCTAAAAATTACGGGATATTACATACTACCCTACTTAAAAAGAATTTGGTCCCCAAATAGACAACAATCCTAAAGTTCGTAACACATCTACCCGTTGATCAACCAAAGGTCAAACTATGGTCCACAAGATCGAATCCTAGGGAATATACTAGTCCCATACCTAATACACTCCGAAGAACAGCCTGCTCTGATATCAAATGAAACATCCCACACTTCCGGACTATTAATTCTAAATCGAAAACTAATACAAAATACAATTTACTAATCCAAAATTCTATTACAAAGATGACTATTACAAAAGTTCAGCTAACGAAAGTCCAAAATCAATCTACTCCAAAACTAAGGTCCTCGAACTCCAATGTTATCAAAATTGAATCTTATGACGAAACCTGAAATTGAAAGGGGTGAGCTACAAAGCTCAGCAAGAAAATCGATCCAACTAGTTGGCCAAGTAGCATATACAATATTACAAAATACGATAATCTATAAGATACGATATTCGAAACAAACACTTTCGATACACATTCTTTTTCTTATTTTTATTCGATACACACAATACACATACCACATAAACAACAATAATTCAAAATCCTTAATTCATGGCACGATCACTACAACCCGGTGATAACGGTCCTAAATTTTCAGAAAACAGTCACTATAATTCGGTGACTGCGGTCCTAAGTTCTTATTCGATATTTTCACAAACCATGACATAAATCAGAGATCTAAAATTATCATTGGCACACCACACATATGTACGATATTATATATCACTTCAAAATATATTGTCACTTAGCCCATATTTTGATAATCAAATATACAAACATAACACATAATTTTGAAAATACTAGCAAGATCGATCAAAAACTTACCTCAAATACTGGTCAGATCTGAATTTACTCTTTTCGACCCTCTAAACGATGTTATTTTGAAAAATACGAAACACAAAAGTTGTAGAGAACGAAAAGACCTTTCCGAAAAGTCCAGGATCAACAAATTCTGACTTACGATGAATTTCCTAGAATTTTACAAGACTGCTGAATTTTTTTGAGAAAAAGACCTATGGATTTTATGAATATAAAAAAAGAATACGAATATAGTGTATTTATAACGATACAAAACCCTATTTCTTAACCAACAAGTCATCAATATTAGACTCCAATCCAAATATTAGGCCCATAAATCTAATTCAATTTTAAATCCTAATCCTTATCCAATTTTAATCCTTTTTATTATATTATTCTATTATTAATCTAATTCTAAAAATTACGGGATATTACATACTACCCTCCTTAAAAAGAATTTGGTCCCCAAATTGACAACAATCCTAAAGTTCATGACACATCTACCCGCTGATCAACCAAAGGTCAAACTATGGTCCACAAGATCGAATCCTAGGGAATATACTAGTACCATACCTAATACACTCCGAAGAACAGCCTGCTCTGATACCAACTGAAACAGCCCGCACTTCCGGACTATTAATTCTAAATCGAAAACTAATACAAAATACAATTTTCTAATCCAAAATTCTATTACAAAGATGACTATTACAAAAGTGCAGCTAACGGAAGTCCAAAATCAATCTACTCCAAAACTAAGGTCCTCGAACTCCAATGTTATCCAAATTGAATCTTATGACGAAACCTGAAATTGAAAGGGGTGAGCTACAAAGCTCAGCAAGAAAATCGATCCAACTAGTTGGCCAAGTAGCATATACAATATTACAAAATACGATAATCTATAAGATACGATATTCGAAACAAACACTTTCGATATACATTCTTTTTCTTATTTTTATTCGATACACACAATACACATACCACATAAACAACAATAATTCAAAATCCTTAATTTATGCCACGATCACCACAACCCGGTGATAACGGTCCTAAATTTTCAGAAAACTGTCACTACAATCCGGTGACTGCGGCCCTAAGTTCTTATTCGATATTTTCACAAACCATAGCATAAATCAGAGATCTGAAATTATCATTGGCACACCACACATATGTACGATATTACATATCACTTCAAAATATATTGTCACTTAGCCCATATTTTGATAATCAAATATACACACATAACACATAATTTTGAAGATAATAGCAAGATCGATCGAAAACTTACCTCAAATACTGGTCAGATCTGAATTTACTCTTTTCGACCCTCTAAACGATGTTATTTTGAAAAATACGAAACACAAAAGTTGTAGAGAACGAAAAGACCTTTCCGAAAAGTTGAGGATCAACAAATTCTGACATACGATGAATTTCTTATGAATTTTACAAGACTGCTGAATTTTTATGACAAAAAGACCTATGGATTTATGAATATAAAAAAAGAATACGAATATAGTGTATTTATAACGATACAAAACCCTATTTCTTAACCACCAAGTCATCAATATTAGAATCCAATCCAAATATTAGGCCCATAAATCTAATTCAATTTTAAATCCTAATCCTTATCCAATTTTAATCCTTTTTATTATATTATTCTATTATTAATCTAATTCTAAAAATTACGGGATATTACATACTACCCACCTTAAAAAGAATTTGGTCCCCAAATTGACAACAATCCTAAAGTTCGTGACACATCTACCCGTTGATCAACCAAAGGTCAAACTATGGTCCACAAGATCGAATCCTAGGGAATATACTAGTCACATACCTAATACACTCCGAAGAATAGCCAGCTCTGATACCAACTGAAACAGCCCGTACTTCCGGACTATTAATTCTAAATCGAAAACTAATACAAAATACAATTTACTAATCCAAAATTCTATTACAAAGATGACTATTACAAAAGTGCAGCTAACGGAAGTCCAAAATCAAACTACTCCAAAACTAAGGTCCTTGAACTCCAATGTTATCCAAATTGAATCTTATGACGAAACCTGAAATTGAATGGGGTGAGATACAAAGCTCAGCAAGAAAATCGATCCAACTAGTTGGCCAAGTAGCATATACAATATTACAAAATACGATAATCTATAAGATACGATATTCGAAACAAACACTTTCGATACACATTCTTTTTCTTATTTTTATTCAATACACACAATACACATACCACATAAACAACAATAATTCAAAATCCTTAATCCATGCCACGATCACTACAAACCGGTAATAACTTTCCTAAATTTTCATAAAACTGTCACTACAATCCGGTGACTGCGGTCCTAAGTTCTTATTCGATATTTTCACAAACCATGGCATAAATCAGAGATCTAAAATTATCATTGGCACACCACACATATATACGATATTACATATCACTTCAAAATATATTGTCACTTAGCCCATATTTTGATAATCAAATAAACATACATAACACATAATTTTGAAAATACCAGCAAGATCGATCGAAAACTTACCTCAAATACTGGTCAGATCTGAATTTACTCTTTTCGACCCTCTAAACGATGTTATTTTGAAATATACAAAATACAAAAGTTGTAGAGAACGAAAAGACCTTTCCGAAAAGTCCAAGGTCAACAAATTCTGACTTACGATGAATTTCCTATGAATTTTACAAGACTGCTAAAATTTTATGAGAAAAAGACCTATGGATTTTATGAATATAAAAAAAGTATACGAATATAGTGTATTTATAACAATACAAAACCCTATTTCTTAACCAGCAAGTCATCAATATTAGAATCCAATCCAAATATTAGGCCCATAAATCTAATTCAATTTTAAATCCTAATCCTTATCCAATTTTAATCCTTTTATTCTATTATTCTATTATTAATCTAATTCTAAAAATTACGGGATATTACATACTACCCTCCTTAAAAAGAATTTGGTCCCCAAATTGACAACAATCCTAAAGTTCATGACACATCTACCCGCTGATCAACCAAAGGTCAAACTATGGTCCACAAGATCGAATCCTAGGGAATATACTAGTACCATACCTAATACACTCCGAAGAACAGCCTGCTCTGATACCAACTGAAACAGCCCGCACTTCCGGACTATTAATTCTAAATCGAAAACTAATACAAAATACAATTTTCTAATCCAAAATTCTATTACAAAGATGACTATTACAAAAGTGCAGCTAACGGAAGTCCAAAATCAATCTACTCCAAAACTAAGGTCCTCGAACTCCAATGTTATCCAAATTGAATCTTATGACGAAACCTGAAATTGAAAGGGGTGAGCTACAAAGCTCAGCAAGAAAATCGATCCAACTAGTTGGCCAAGTAGCATATACAATATTACAAAATACGATAATCTATAAGATACGATATTCGAAACAAACACTTTCGATATACATTCTTTTTCTTATTTTTATTCGATACACACAATACACATACCACATAAACAACAATAATTCAAAATCCTTAATTTATGCCACGATCACCACAACCCGGTGATAACGGTCCTAAATTTTCAGAAAACTGTCACTACAATCCGGTGACTGCGGCCCTAAGTTCTTATTCGATATTTTCACAAACCATAGCATAAATCAGAGATCTGAAATTATCATTGGCACACCACACATATGTACGATATTACATATCACTTCAAAATATATTGTCACTTAGCCCATATTTTGATAATCAAATATACACACATAACACATAATTTTGAAGACAATAGCAAGATCGATCGAAAACTTACCTCAAATACTGGTCAGATCTGAATTTACTCTTTTCGACCCTCTAAACGATGTTATTTTGAAAAATACGAAACACAAAAGTTGTAGAGAACGAAAAGACCTTTCCGAAAAGTCGAGGATCAACAAATTCTGACATACGATGAATTTCTTATGAATTTTACAAGACTGCTGAATTTTTATGACAAAAAGACCTATGGATTTATGAATATAAAAAAAGAATACGAATATAGTGTATTTATAACGATACAAAACCCTATTTCTTAACCACCAAGTCATCAATATTAGAATCCAATCCAAATATTAGGCCCATAAATCTAATTCAATTTTAAATCCTAATCCTTATCCAATTTTAATCCTTTTTATTATATTATTCTATTATTAATCTAATTCTAAAAATTACGGGATATTACATACTACCCACCTTAAAAAGAATTTGGTCCCCAAATTGACAACAATCCTAAAGTTCGTGACACATCTACCCGTTGATCAACCAAAGGTCAAACTATGGTCCACAAGATCGAATCCTAGGGAATATACTAGTCACATACCTAATACACTCCGAAGAATAGCCAGCTCTGATACCAACTGAAACAGCCCGTACTTCCGGACTATTAATTCTAAATCGAAAACTAATACAAAATACAATTTACTAATCCAAAATTCTATTACAAAGATGACTATTACAAAAGTGCAGCTAACGGAAGTCCAAAATCAATCTACTCCAAAACTAAGGTCCTTGAACTCCAATGTTATCCAAATTGAATCTTATGACGAAACCTGAAATTGAATGGGGTGAGATACAAAGCTCAGCAAGAAAATCGATCCAACTAGTTGGCCAAGTAGCATATACAATATTACAAAATACGATAATCTATAAGATACGATATTCGAAACAAACACTTTCGATACACATTCTTTTTCTTATTTTTATTCGATACACACAATACACATACCACATAAACAACAATAATTCAAAATCCTTAATCCATGCCACGATCACTACAACCCGGTAATAACTTTCCTAAATTTTCATAAAACTGTCACTACAATCCGGTGACTGCGGTCCTAAGTTCCTATTCGATATTTTCACAAACCATGGCATAAATCAGAGATCTGAAATTATCATTGGCACACCACACATATATACGATATTACATATCACTTCAAAATATATTGTCACTTAGCCCATATTTTGATAATCAAATAAACATACATAACACATAATTTTGAAAATACCAGCAAGATCGATCGAAAACTTACCTCAAATACTGGTCAGATCTGAATTTACTCTTTTCGACCCTCTAAACGATGTTATTTTGAAAAATACAAAATACAAAAGTTGTAGAGAACGAAAAGACCTTTCCGAAAAGTCCAGGGTCAACAAATTCTGACTTACGATGAATTTCCTATGAATTTTACAAGACTGCTGAAATTTTATGAGAAAAAGACCTATGGATTTTATGAATATAAAAAAAGTATACGAATATAGTGTATTTATAACAATACAAAACCCTATTTCTTAACCAGCAAGTCATCAATATTAGAATCCAATCCAAATATTAGGCCCATAAATCTAATTCAATTTTAAATCCTAATCCTTATCCAATTTTAATCCTTTTATTCTATTATTCTATTATTAATCGAATTCTAAAAATTACGGGATATTACATACTACCCTCCTTAAAAAGAATTTGGTCCCCAAATAGACAACAATCTTAAAGTTCGTGACACATCTACCCGTTGATCAACCAAAGGTCAAACTATGGTCCACAAGATCGAATCCTAGGGAATATACTAGTCTCATACCTAATACACTCCGAAGAACAGCCTGCTCTGATACCAAATGAAACATCCCGCACTTCCGAACTATTAATTCTGAATCGAAAACTAATACAAAATACAATTTACTAATCCAAAATTCTATTACAAAGATGACTATTACAAAAGTTCAGCTAACGGAAGTCCAAAATCAATCTACTCCAAAACTAAGGTCCTCGAACTCCAATGTTATCAAAATTGAATCTTATGACGAAACCTGAAATTGAAAGGGGTGAGCTAGAAAGCTCAGCAAGAAAATCGATCCAACTAGTTGACCAAGTAGCATATACAATATTACAAAATACGATAATCTATAAGATACGATATTCGAAACAAACACTTTTGATACACATTCTTTTTCTTATTTTTATTCGATACACATAATACACATACCACATAAACAACAATAATTCAAAATCCTTAATTCATGCCACGATCACTACAACCCGGTGATAACGGTCCTAAATTTTCAGAAAACTGTCACTACAATCCGGTGACTGCGGTCCTAAGTTCTTATTCGATATTTTCACAAACCATGACATAAATCAGAGATCTGAAATTATCATTGGCACACCACACATATGTACGATATTACATATCACTTCAAAATATATTGTCACTTAGCCCATATTTTGATAATTAAATATACACACATAACACATAATTTTGAAAACACTAGCAAGATCGATCGAAAGCTTACCTCAAATACTGGTCAGATCTGAATTTACTCTTTTCGACCCTCTAAACGATGTTATTTTGAAAAATATGAAACACAAAAGTTGTAGAGAACGAAAAGACCTTTCCGAAAAGTCCAGGGTCAACAAATTCTGACTTACGATGAATTTCCTATGAATTTTACAAGACTGCTGAAATTTTATGAGAAAAAGACCTATGGATTTTATGAATATAAAAAAGTATACGAATATAGTGTATTTATAACAATACAAAACCCTATTTCTTAACCAGCAAGTCATCAATATTAGAATCCAATCCAAATATTAGGCCCATAAATCTAATTCAATTTTAAATCCTAATCCTTATCCAATTTTAATCCTTTTTATTCTATTATTCTATTATTAATCGAATTCTAAAAATTACGGGATATTACATACTACCCTCCTTAAAAAGAATTTGGTCCCCAAATAGACAACAATCCGAAAGTTCGTGACACATCTACCCGTTGATCAACCAAAGGTCAAACTATGGTCCACAAGATCGAATCCTAGGGAATATACTAGTCTCATACCTAATACACTCCGAAGAACAGCCTACTCTGATACCAAATGAAACATCCCGCACTTCCGGACTATTAATTCTGAATCGAAAACTAATACAAAATATAATTTACTAATCCAAAATTCTATTACAAAGATGACTATTACAAAAGTTCAGCTAACGGAAGTCCAAAATCAATCTACTCCAAAACTAAGGTCCTCGAACTCCAATGTTATCAAAATTGAATCTTATGACGAAACCTGAAATTGAAAGGGGTGAGCTACAAAGCTCAGCAAGAAAATCGATCCAACTAGTTGGCCAAGTAGCATATACAATATTACAAAATACGATAATCTATAAGATACGATATTCGAAACAAACACTTTTGATACACATTCTTTTTCTTATTTTTATTCGATACACACAATACACGTACCACATAAACAACAATAATTCAAAATACTTAATTCATGCCACGATCACTACAACCCGGTGATAACGGTCCTAAATTTTCAGAAAACTGTCACTACAATCCGGTGACTGCGGTCCTAAGTTCTTATTCGATATTTTCACAAACCATGACATAAATCAGAGATCTGAAATTATCATTGGCACACCACACATATGTACGATATTACATATCACTTCAAAATATATTGTCACTTAGCCTATATTTTGATAATTAAATATACACACATAACACATAATTTTGAAAACACTAGCAAGATCGATCGAAAGCTTACCTCAAATACTGGTCAGATCTGAATTTACTCTTTTCGACCCTCTAAACGATGTTATTTTGAAAAATACGAAACACAAAAGTTGTAGAGAACGAAAAGACCTTTCCGAAAAGTCCAGGATCAACAAATTCTGACTTATGATGAATTTCCAATGAATTTTACAAGACTGCTGAATTTTTATGAGAAAAAGACCTATGGATTTTATGAATATAAAAAAAGAATACGAATATAGTGTATTTATAACGATATAAAACCTTATTTCTTAACCAGCAAGTCATCAATATTAGAATCCAATCCAAATATTAGGCCCATAAATCTAATTCAATTTTAAATCCTAATCCTTATCCAATTTTAATCCTTTTTATTCTATTATTCTATTATTAATCGAATTCTAAAAATTACGGGATATTACATACTACCCTCCTTAAAAAGAATTTGGTCCCCAAATAGACAACAATCCTAAAGTTCGTGACACATCTACCCGTTGATTAACCAAAGGTCAAACTATGGTCCACAAGATCGAATCCTAGGGAATATACTAGTCTCATACCTAATACACTCCGAAGAACAGCCTGCTCTGATACCAAATGAAACATCCCGCACTTCCGGACTATTAATTCTGAATCGAAAACTAATACAAAATACAATTTACTAATCCAAAATTCTATTACAAAGATGACTATTACAAAAGTTCAGCTAACGGAAGTCCAAAATCAATCTACTCCAAAACTAAGGTCCTCGAACTCCAATGTTATCAAAATTGAATCTTATGACGAAACCTGAAATTGAAAGGGGTGAGCTACAAAGCTCAGCAAGAAAATCGATCCAACTAGTTGGCCAAGTAGCATATACAATATTACAAAATACGATAATCTATAAGATACGATATTCGAAACAAACACTTTTGATACACATTCTTTTTCTTATTTTTATTCGATACACACAATACACGTACCACATAAACAACAATAATTCAAAATCCTTAATCCATGCCACGATCACTACAACCCGGTGATAACGGTCCTAAATTTTCAGAAAACTGTCACTACAATCCGGTGACTGCGGTCCTAAGTTCTTATTCGATATTTTCACAAACCATGGCATAAATCAGAGATCTGAAATTATCATTGGCACACCACACATATATACGATATTACATATCACTTCAAAATATATTGTCACTTAGTCCATATTTTGATAATCAAATATATACACATAACACATAATTTTGAAAACACTAGCAAGATCGATCGAAACTTACCTCAAATACTGGTCAGATCTGAATTTACTTTTTTCGACTCTCTAAACGATGTTATTTTGAAAATTACGAAACACGAAAGTTGTAGAGAATGAAAAGACCTTTCCGAAAAGTCCAGGATCAACAATTTCTGACCTACGATGAATTTCCTATGAATTTTACAAGACTGCTGAATTTTTATGAGAAAAAGACCTATGGGTTTTATGAATATAAAAAAAGGAATACGATAGTGTATTTATAACGATACAAAACCCTATTTCTTAACCATCAAGTCATCCATATTAGAATCCAATCCAAATATTAGGCCCATAAATCTAATTCAATTTTAAATCCTAATCCTTATCCAATTTTAATCCTTTTTATTCTATTATTCTATTATTAATCTAATTCTAAACATTACGGGATATTACATACTACCCTCCTTGAAAGAATTGGTCCCCAAATTCACAATAATCCTAAAGTTCGTGACACATCTACCCGTTGATCAACCAAAGGTCAAACTATGGTCCACAAGATCGAATCCTAGGGAATGTACTAGTCCCATACCTAATACACTCCGAAGAACAGCCTGTTCTAATACCAACTGTGATGACGCGCACTTCCGGACTATTAATTCTAAATCGAAAACTAATACAAAATACAATTTACTAATCCAAAATTATATTACAAAGATGTCTATTACAAAAGCGCAGCTAACGGAAGTCCAAAATCAATCTACCCCAAAACTAAGGTCCTCGAACTCCAACGTTATCCAAATTGAATCTTGTGACGAAACCTGAAATTGAAAGGGGTGAGCTACAAAGCACAGCAAGAAAATCGATCCAACTAGTTGGCCAAGTAGCATATACAATATTACAAAATACGATAATCTATAAGATACGATATTCGAAACAAACATTTTCGATACACATTCTTTTTCTTATTTTTATTTGATACACACAATACACATACCAAGTAAATAAAAATAATTCAAAATCATTAATCCATGCCACGATCACTACAACCCGGTGATAACGGTCCTAAATTTTCAGAAAACTGTCACGACAATCCGGTGACTGCGGTCCTAAGTTCTTATTCGATATTTTCACAAACCATGGCATAAATCAGAGATCTAAAATTATCATTGGCACACCACACATATATACGATATTACATATCACTTCAAAATATATTGTCACTTAGCCCATATTTTGATAATCAAATAAACACACATAAAACATAATTTTGAAAACACTAGCAAGATTGATCGAAAACTTACCTCAAATACTGGTCAGATCTGAATTTACTCTTTTCGACCCTCTAAACGATGTTATTTTGAAAAATACGAAACACAAAAGTTGTAGAGAACGAAAAGACCTTTCCGAAAAGTCCAGGGTCAACAAATTCTGACTTATGATGAATTTCCTATGAATTTTACAAGACTGCTGAAATTTTATGAGAAAAAGACCTATGGATTTTATGAATTAAAAAAAGTATACGAATATAGTGTATTTATAACAATACAAAACCCTATTTCTTAACCAGCAAGTCATCAATATTAGAATCCAATCCAAATATTAGGCCCATAAATCTAATTCAATTTTAAATCCTAATCCTTATCCAATTTTAATCCTTTTTATTCTATTATTCTATTATTAATCTAATTCTAAAAATTACGGGATATTACATAACACCCTCCTTAAAAAGAATTTGGTCCCCAAATAGACAACAATCCTAAAGTTCGTGACACATCTACCCGTTGATCAACCAAAGGTCAAACTATGGTCCACAAGATCGAATCCTAGGGAATATACTAGTCCCATACCTAATACACTCCGAAGAATAGCCTGCTCTGATACCAAATGAAACATCCCGCACTTCCGGACTATTAATTCTGAATCGAAAACTAATACAAAATACAATTTACTAATCCAAAATTCTATTACAAAGATGACTATTACAAAAGTTCAGCTAACGGAAGTCCAAAATCAATCTACTCCAAAACTAAGGTCCTCGAACTCCAAAGTTATCAAAATTGAATCTTATGACGAAACCTGAAATTGAAAGGGGTGAGTTACAAAGCTCAACAAGAAAATTGATCCAACTAGTTGGCCAAGTAGCATATACAATATTACAAAATATGATAATCTATAAGATACGATATTCGAAACAAACACTTTCGATACACATTCTTTTTCTTATTTTTATTCGATACACACAATACACATACCACATAAACAACAATAATTCAAAATCCTTAATTCATGCCACGATCACTACAACCCGGTGATAACGGTCCTAAATTTTCAGAAAACTGTCACTACAATCCGGTGACTGCGGTCCTAAGTTCTTATTCGATATTTTCACAAACCATGACATAAATCAGAGATCTGAAATTATCATTGGCACACCACACATATCTATGATATTACATATCACTTCAAAATATATTGTCACTTAGCCCATATTTTGATAATCAAATATACACACATAACACATAATTTTGAAAACACTAGCAAGATCGATCGAAAGCTTACCTCAAATACTGGTCAGATCTGAATTTACTCTTTTCGACCTTCTAAACGATGTTATTTTGAAAAATATGAAACACAAAAGTTGTAGAGAACGAAAAGACCTTTCCGAAAAGTCCAGGATCAACAAATTATGACTTACGATGAATTTCCTATGAATTTTACAAGACTGCTGAATTTTTTTGAGAAAAAGACCTATGGATTTTATGAATATAAAAAAAGAATACGAATATAGTGTATTTATAACGATACAAAACCCTATTTCTTAACCAACAAGTCATCAATATTAGAATCCAATCCAAATATTAGGCCCATAAATCTAATTCAATTTTAAATCCTAATCCTTATCCAATTTTAATCCTTTTTATTCTATTATTCTATTATTAATCAAATTCAAAAAATTACGGGATATTACATACTACCCTCCTTAAAAAGAATTTGGTTCCCAAATTGACAACAATCCTAAAGTTCGTGACACATTGACCCGTTGATCAACCAAAGGTCAAACTATGGTCCTCAAGATCGAATCCTAGGGAATATACTAGTCCCATACCTAATACACTTCGAAGAACAGCCTGCTCTGATACCATCTGAAACAGCCCGCACTTCCGGACTATTAATTCTAAATCGAAAACTAATACAAAATACAATTTACTAATCCAAAATTCTATTACAAAGATGACTATTACAAAAGTGCAGCTAACGGAAGTCCAAAATCAATCTACTCCAAAACTAAGGTCCTCGAACTCCAATGTTATCAGAATTGAATCTTATGACGAAACCTGAAATTGAAAGGGGTGAGCTACAAAGCACAGCAAGAAAATCGATCCAACTAGTTGGCCAAGTAGCATATACAATATTACAAAATACGATAATCTATAAGATACGATATTCGAAACAAACACTTTCGATACACATTCTTTTTCTTATTTTTATTCGATACATACAATACACATACCACATAAACAACAATAATTCAAAATCCTTAATCCATGCCACGATCACTACAACCCGGTGATAACGGTCCTAAATTTTCAAAAACCTGTCACTACAATCCGGTGACTGCGGTTCTAAGTTCTTATTCGATATTTTAACAAACCATGGCATAAATCAGAGATCTGAAATTATCATTGGCACACCACACATATATACGGTATTACATATCACTTCAAAATATATTGTCACTTAATCCATATTTTGATAATCAAATATACACACATAACACATAATTTTGAAAACACTAGCAAGATCGATCGAAAACTTACCTCAAATACTGGTCAGATCTAAATTTACTCTTTTTGACCCTCTGAACGATGTTATTTTGAAAATTACGAAATACGAAAGTTGTAGAGAATGAAAAGACCTTTCCGAAAAGTCCAGGATCAACAAATTCTGACTTACGATGAATTTCCTATGAATTTTACAAGACTGCTGAATTTTTATGAGAAAAAGACCTATGGATTTTATGAATATAAAAAAAGGAATACGAATATAGTGTATTTATAACGATACAAAACCCTATTTCTTAACAAGCAAGTCATCCATATTAGAATCCAATCCAAATATTAGGCCCATAAATCTAATTCAATTTTAAATCCCAATCCTTATCCAATTTTAATCCTTTTTATTCTATTATTCTATTATTAATCTAATTCTAAAAATTACGGGATATTACATACTACCCTACTGAAAAGAATTGGTCCCCAAATTCACAACAATCCTAAAGTTCGTGACATATCTACCCGTTGATCAACCAAAGGTCAAACTATGGTCCACAAGATCGAATCCTAGGAAATGTACTAGTCCCATACCTAATACACTCCGAAGAACAGCCTGCTCTAATACCAACTGTGACGACGCGCACTTCCGGACTATTTATTCTAAATCTAAAACTAATACAAAATATAATTATTAATCCAAAATTCTATTACAAAGGTGATAATATGAACGAGCAGCTAAACACGAAAGTTTTAGAGAACGAAAAGATCTTTCCGAAAAGTCGAGAATCAACGAATTCTGACTTACGATGAATTTTCTTTGAATTTTACAAGCCAGCTGATTTATGCTGAGAAAAGAGCTACGAATTTTAATAATAAAAATGAGGAAGACGAATATAGTGTATTTATAACGATACAAAACCCTATATCTTAACCTACAAGTTATCCATATTAGAATCTGATCCAAATTTTAGGCCCATTAATCTAATTAAATTTTAAATCCTAGTCCTTTTCTAATTTTAATACTCTTTATTCTATTATTCAATTATTAATCTAATTCTAAAAATTACGGGATATTACATACTACCCTCCTTAAAAAGAATTTGGTCCCCAAATTCACAACAATCCTAAAGTTCGTGACACATCTACCCGTTGATCAACCAAAGGTCAAACTATGGTCCACAAGATCGAATCCTAGGGAATGTACTAGTCCCATACCTAATACACTCCGAAGAATAGCCTGCTCTGATACCAACTGTGACGACGCGCACTTCCGGACTATTAATTCTAAATCGAACACTAATATAAAATATAATTATTAATCCAAAATTCTATTACAAAGGTGACAATATGAACGTGCAGCTAAAACCGGAAGTCCAAAGGCCATTCTCGTCTAATCCTAAGTCCTCGAACTCCAATGCTATCCAACTTGAAACTTAGACGAAACCTGAAATTGGAAGAATGAGCTATACAGCCCAGCTAGAAACCAATTGATCCAACTAGTAGGCCAAGTAACATGAACACATATAACAAAATACGATAATCTATACGATACGATGTACAATATACGAAACAAACACTTTCGAAAAATATTCTTATTCTTATTCGATACACATAATACACATACCTCTTAAACAACAATAATTAAAAATCAATAATTCATGCCACGACCACTACAACCCGGTGATAACGGTCCTAAATTTTCTGAAAACTGTCACTACAATCCGGTGACTGCGGTCCTAAGTTCTTATTCGATATTTTCATAAACCATGGCATAAATCAGAGATCCAAAATTATCGTCAAGACACAACACATACACATCGATACATATTCTATAACACATAATATTTTCAAATATATCATCACTTGGCCCAAATTTTGATAATCACATATACACACATAACATATAATTTTGAAAATACTAGCAAGATCGATCGAAAACTTAGCTCAAATACTGGTCAGATATGAATTTACTCTTTTCGACCCTCTAAACGTTGTTATTTTGAAAAACACGAAACACGAAAGTTGTAGAGAACGAAAAGATCTTTCCGAAAAGTTCAGGATCAACAAATTCTAACTTACGATGAATTTCCTATGAATTTTAAAAGACTGCTGAATTTTTATGAGAAAAAGACCTATGGATTTTATGAATATAAAAAAAAGGAATACGAATATAGTGTATTTATAATGATACAAAACCCTATTTCTTAACCAGCAAGTCATTCATATTAGAATCCAATCCAAATATTAGGCCCATAAATCTAATTCAATTTTAAATCCTAATCCTTATCCAATTTTAATCTTTTTTATTTTATTATTCTATTATTAATCTAATTCTAAAAATTTCGGGATATTACATACTACCCTCCTTAAAAACAATTTGGTCCCAAAATTCACAACAATCCTAAAGTTCGTGACACATCTACCCGTTGATCAACCAAAGGTCAAACTATGGTCCGCAAGATCGAATCCTAGGGAATGTACTAGTCACATACCTAATACACTCCGAAGAACAGCCTGCTCTGATACCAATTGTGACGACGCACACTTCCGGACTATTAATTCTAAATCGAAAACTAATACAAAATATAAATATTAATCCAAAATTCTATTACAAAGGTGACAATATGAACGCACAGCTAAACACGAAAGTTGTAGAGAACGAAAAGATCTTTCCGAAAAGTCGAGAATCAACGAATTCTGACTTACGATGAATTTTCTATGAATTTTACAAGCCTGCTGATTTATGCTGAGAAAAGACCTACGAATTTTAATAATAAAAACGAGGAAGACGAATATGGTGTATTTATAACGATACAAAACCCTATATCTTAACCTACAAGTTTTCCATATTAGAATCTGATCAAAATTTTAGGCCCATTAGTCTAATTAAATTTTAAATCCTAGTCCTTTTCTAATTTTAATACTCTTTATTCTATTATTCAATTATTAATCTAATTCTAAAAATTACGGGATATTACATACCACCCTCCTTAAAAAGAATTTGGTCCCCAAATTCACAACAATCCTAAAGTTCGTGACACATCTAGCCGTTGATGAACCAAAGGTCAAACTATGGTCCACAAGATCGAATCCTAGGGAATGTACTAGTCCCATACCTAATACACTCCGAAGAACAGCCTGCTCTGATACCAACTGTGACGACGCGCACTTCCGGACTATTAATTCTAAATCGAAAACTAATACAAAATATACTTATTAATCCAAAATTCTATTACAAAGGTGACAATATGAACGCGGAGCTAAAACCGGAAGTCCAAAGGTCATTCTAGTCTAATCCTAAGTCCTCGAACTCCAATGCTATCCAACTTGAAACTTAGACGAAACCTGAAATTGTAAGAATGAGCTATACATCCCAGCAAGAAACCAATCGATCCAACTAGTAGGCCAAGTAACATGAACACATATAACAAAATACGATAATCTATACGATACGATGTACAATATACGAAACAAACACTTTCGATAAATATTCTTATTCTTATTCGATACACATAATACACATACCTCATAAACAACAATAATTAAAAATCAATAACTCAGGCCACGACCACTACAACCCGGTGATAACGGTCCTAAATTTTCTGAAAACTGTCACTACAATCCGGTGACTGCGGTCCTAAGGTCTTATTCGATATTTTCACAAACCATGACATAAATCACAGATCCAAAATTATCGTCAAGACACTACACATACACATCGATACATATTCTATAACACATAATATTTTCAAATATATCATCACTTGGCCCAAATTTTGATAATCACATATACACACATAACATATAATTTTGAAAACACTAGCAAGATCGATCGAAAACTTACCTCAAATACTGGTCAGATCGGAATATACTCTTTTCGACCCTCTAAACAATGTTATTTTGATAAACACGAAACACGAAAGTTGTAGAGAACGAAAAGATCTTTCCGAAAAGTCCAGGATCAACAAATTCTGACTTACGATGAATTTCCTATGAATTTTACAAGACCGCTGAATTTTTATGAGAAAAAGACCTATGGATTTTATGAATATAAAAAAAAGGAATACGAATATAGTGTATTTATAACGATACAAAACCCTATTTCTTAACCAGCAAGTCATCCATATTAGAATCCAATCCAAATATTAGGCCCATAAATCTAATTCAATTTTAAATCCTAATCCTTATCCAATTTTAATCTTTTTTATTCTATTATTCTATTATTAATCTAATTATAAAAATTACGGGATATTACATACTATCCTCCTTAAAAAGAATTTGGTCCCCAAATTCACAACAATCCTAAAGTTCGTGACACATCTACCCGTTGATCAACCAAAGGTCAAACTATGGTCCACAAGATCGAATCCTAGGGAATGTACTAGTCCCATACCTAATACACTCCGAAGAACAGCCTGCTCTGATACTAATTGTGACGACGCGCACTTCCGGACTATTAATTCTAAATCGAAAACTAATACAAAATATAAATATTAATCCAAAATTCTATTACAAAGGTGACAATATGAACGCGCAGCTAAACACGAAAGTTGTAGAGAATGAAAAGATCTTTCCGAAAAGTCGAGAATCAACGAATTCTGAATTATGATGAATTTTCTACGAATTTTACAAGCCTGCTGATTTATGCTGAGAAAAGACCTACGAATTTTAATAATAAAAACGAGGAAGACGAATATGGTGTATTTATAATGATATAAAACCCTATATCTTAACCTACAAGTTTTCCATATTAGAATCTGATCCAAATTTTGGCCCATTAATCTAATTAAATTTTAAATCCTAGTCCTTTTCTAATTTTAATACTCTTTATTCTATTATTCAATTATTAATCTAATTCTAAAAATTACGGGATATTACATACTACCCTCCTTAAAAAGAATTTGGTCCCAAAATTCACAACAATCCTAAAGTTCGTGACACATCTACCCGTTGATAAACCAAAGGTCAAACTATGGTTCACAAGATCGAATTCTAGGGAATGTACTAGTCCCATACCTAATACAGTCCGAAGAACAGCCTGCTCTGATACCAACTGTGAGGACGCGCACTTCCGGACTATTAATTCTAAATCGAATATGAACGCGCAGCTAAAACCGGAAGTCCAAAGGTCATTCTAGTCTAATCCAAAGTCCTCGAACTCCAATGCTATCCAACTTGAAACTTAGACGAAACCTGAAATTATAAGAATGAGCTATACAGCCCAGCAAGAAACCAATCGATCCAACTAGTAGGCCAAGTAACATGAACACATATAATAAAATACGATAATCTTACGATACGATGTACAATATACGAAACAAACACTTTCGATAAATAATCTTATTCTTATTCGATACACATAATACACATACCTCATAAACAATAATAATTAAAAATCAATAACTCATGCCACGACCACTACAACCCGGTGATAACGGTCCTAAATTTTGTGAAAACTGTCACTACAATCCGGTGACTGCGGTCCTAAGTTCTTATTCGATATTTTCACAAACCATGACATAAATCAGAGATCCAAAATTATCGTCTAGACACTACACATACACATCGATACATATTCTATAACACATAATATATTCAAATATATCATCACTTGGACCAAATTTTAATAATCAAATATACACACAAAACATATAATTTTGAAAACACTAGCAAGATCGATCGAAAACTTACCTCAAATACTGGTCAGATCTGAATTTACTCTTTTCGATCCTCTAAACGATGTTATTTTGAAAAACACGAAACACGAAAGTTGTAGAGAACGAAAAAATCTTTCCGAAAAGTCCAGGATCAAGAAATTCTGACTTACAATGAATTTCCTATGAATTTTACAAGACTGCTGAATTTTTATGAGAAAAAGACCTATGGATTTTATGAATATAAAAAAAAGGAATACAAATATAGTGTATTTATAACGATACAAAACCCTATTTCTTAACAAGTAAGTCATCCATATTAGAATCCAATCCAAATATTAGGCCCATAAATCTAATTCAATTTTAAATCCTAATCCTTATCCAATTTTAATCTTTTTTATTCTATTATTCTATTATTAATCTAATTCTAAAAATTACGGGATATTACATACTACCCTCCTTAAAAAATTTGGTCCCCAAATTCACAACAATCCTAAAGTTCGTGACACATCTACCCGTTAATAAACCAAAGGTCAAACTATGGTCCACAAGATCGAATCCTAGGGAATGTACTAGTCCCATACCTAATACACTCCGAAGAACATCCTGCTCTGATACCAATTGTGACGACGCGCACTTCCGGACTATTAATTCTAAATCGAAAACTAATACAAAATATAAATATTAATCCAAAATTCTATTACAAAGGTGACAATATGAACGCGCGGCTAAACACGAAAGTTGTAGAGAACGAAAAGATCTTTCCGAAAAGTCGAGAATCAACGAATTCTGACTTACGATGAATTTTCTATGAATTTAACATGCCTGCTAATTTATGCTGAGAAAAGACCTACGAATTTTAATAATAAAAACGAGGAAGACGAATATGGTGTATTTATAACGATACAAAACCCTATATCTTTACCTACAAGTTTTCCGTATTAGAATCTGATCCAAATTTTAGGCCCATTAGTCTAATTAAATTTAAAATCCTAGTCATTTTCTAATTTTAATACTCTTTATTCTATTATTCAATTATTAATCTAATTCTAAAAATTACGGGATATTACATACTACCCTTCTTCAAAAGAATTTGGTCCCCAAATTCACAACAATCCTAAAGTTCGTGACACATCTACCCGTTGATCAACCAAATGTCAAACTATGGTCCACAAGATCGAATCCTAGGGAATGTACTACTTCCATACCTAATACACTCCGAAGAACAGCCTGCTCTGATACCAACTGTGACGACGCGCACTTCCGGACTATTAATTATAAATTGAAAACTAATACAAAATATAATTATTAATCCAAAATTCTATTACAAAGGTGACAATATGAACGCGCAGCTAAAACTGGAAGTCCAAAGGTCATTCTAGCCTAATCCTAAGTCCTCGAACTTCAATGCTATCCAACTTGAAACTTAGACGACACCTGAAATTATAAGAATGAGCTATACAGCCCAGCAAAAAACCAATCGATCCAACTAGTAGGCCAAGTAACATGAACACATATAACAAAATACGATAATCTTACGATACGATGTACAATATACGAAACAAATACTTTCGATAAATAATCTTATTCTTATTCGATCACATAATACACATACCTCATAAACAATAATAATTAAAAATCAATAACTCATGCCACGACCACTACAACCCAGTGATAACGGTCCTAAATTTTGTGAAAACTGTCACTACAATCCGGTGACTGCGGTCCTAAGTTCTTATTCGATATTTTCACAAACCATGACATAAATCAGAGATCCAAAATTATCGTCTAGACACTACACATACACATCGATACATATTCTATAACACATAATATATTCAAAAATATCATCACTTGGACCAAATTTTAATAATCAAATATACACACAAAACATATAATTTTGAAAACACTAGCAAGATCGATCGAAAACTTACCTCAAATACTGGTCAGATCTGAATTTACTCTTTTCGATCCTCTAAACGATGTTATTTTGAAAAACACGAAACACGAAAGTTGTAGAGAACGAAAAAATCTTTCCGAAAAGTCCAGGATCAACAAATTCTGACTTACAATGAATTTCCTATGAATTTTACAAGACTGCTGAATTTTTATGAGAAAAAGACTTATGGATTTTATGAATATAAAAAAAAGGAATACGAATATAGTGTATTTATAACGATACAAAACCCTATTTCTTAACCAACAAGTCATCCATATTAGAATCCAATCCAAATATTAGGCCCCTAAATCTAATTCAATTTTAAATCCTAATCCTTATCCAATTTTAACTTTTTTTATTCTATTATTCTATTATTAATCTAATTCTAAAAATTACGGGATATTACATACTATCCTCCTTAAAAAGAATTTGGTCCCCAAATTCACAACAATCCTAAAGTTCGTGACACATCTACCCGTTGATAAACCAAAGGTCAAACTATGGTCCACAAGATCGAATCCTAGGGTATGTACTAGTCCCATACCTAATACACTCCGAAGAACAGCCTGCTCTGATACCAATTGTGACGACGCGCACTTCCGGACTATTAATTCTAAATCAAAAACTAGTACAAAATATAAATATTAATCCAAAATTCTATTACAAAGGTGACAATATGAACGCGCAGCTAAACACGAAAGTTGTAGAGAACCAAAAGATCTTACTGAAAAGTCGAGAATCAACGAATTCTGACTTACGATGAATTTTCTATGAATTTTACAAGCCTGCAGATTTATGCTGAGAAAATACCTACGAATTTTAATAATAAAAACGAGGAAGACGAATATGGTGTATTTATAACGATACAAAACCCTATATCTTAACCTACAAGTTTTCCATATTAGAATCTGATCCAAATTTTAGGCCCATTAGTCTAATTAAATTTTAAATCCTAGTCCTTTTCTAATTTTAATACTCTTTATTCTATTATTCAATTATTAATCTAATTCTAAAAATTACGGGATATTACATACTACCCTCCTTAAAAAGAATTTGGTCCCCAAATTCACAACAATCCTAAAGTTCATGACACATCTACCCGTTGATCAACCAAAGGTCAAACTATGGTCCACAGGATCGAATCCTAGGGAATGTACTAGTCCCATACCTAATACACTCCGAAGAACAGCCTGCTCTGATACCAACTGTGACGACGCGCACTTCCGGACTATTAATTCTAAATCGAAAACTAATACAAAATATACTTATTAATCCAAAATTCTATTACAAAGGTGACAATATGAACGCGCAGCTAAAACCGGAATTCCAAAGGTCATTCTAGTCTAATCCTAAGTCCTCGAACTCCAATGCTATCCTACTTGAAACTTAGACGAAACCTGAAATTGTAAGAATGAGCTATACAACCCAGCAAGAAACCAATCGATCCAACTAGTAGGCCAAGTAACATGAACACATATAACAAAATACGATAATCTATATGATACGATGTACAATATACGAAACAAACACTTTCGATAAATATTTTTATTCTTATTCGATACACATAATACACATACCACATAAACAACAATAATTGAAAATCAATAACTCATGGCACGACCACTACAACCCGGTGATAACAGTCCTAAATTTTCTGAAAACTGTCACTACAATCCGGTGACAGCGATCCTAAGTTCTTGTTCGATAATTTCACAAACCATGGCATAAATCAGAGATCCAAAATTGTCATCTAGACACTACACATACAGATCGATACATATTCTATAACACATAATATTTTCAAATATATCATCACTTGGCCCAAATTTTTATAATCAAATATACACACATAACATATAGTTTAGAAAACACTAGCAAAATCGATCGAAAACTTAACTCAAAACCTGACTAGATCTGAATATAGCCTTTTTTACCCTCTAAACGATGTTTTCTTGAAAAACATACATGAAAGTTGTAGAGAACGAAGAGACCTTTCCGAAAAGTCCAGGATCAATAAATTCTGACTTACGATGAATTTCCTATGAATTTTACAAGACTGCTGAATTTTTATGAGAAAAAGACCTATGGATTTTATGAATATAAAAAAAGGAATACGAATATAGTGTATTTATAACGATACAAAACCCTATTTCTTAACCAGCAAGTCATCCATATTAGAATCCAATCCAAATATTAGGCCCATAAATCTAATTCAATTTTAAATCCTAATCCTTATCCAATTTTAATCCTTTTTATTCTATTATTCTATTATTAATCTAATTCTAAAAATTACGGGATATTACATTCACTATATCTCATTCTTGGCTCTTCATTCACCAAGAAAGGGGACGATGATGATTCTCTTTCATTTAATTGAGTCTACAGGTTCAACAAGCTGCGAACTTAGGGTTAATCTGTATTAGTGCTCTCAAAAATTATGGTTTCTTATTTTTTAATTCTTCTACAACAATTGGGCCTTTCAGCAATTAAATTTTTTTCAGCTGGTATGCTCCTTCTTGATATGTGTACTTAAATGTTGTCAATTTTTCTTAATTGCATTGTTTGATGCTAGCAGTTTTAGTTGGATAATTGGATTAATATATCATTCCCGCAACTACAATGTGTTAGCTAGTTTGGGAAAAATTTGATGTGATGCAAAAAAATTGTTTTATATTTCAATGTGATGTGATATATTTATTTACGGGAAATTAGAGAGAGTTTGGGGAACACTCCACTGTGCTCTTTCTGGTAAGGTGAAGTTTTAAATATTTGCACATAATTAACAAACTAAGCCTAATGGCCTGCGAGTATAGATTGCTATTAGGTTAGCAAATTCTTGCCAAATTGCAGCTTGACATTGTTGATATAGTAGGGCTATTGTGGGAATTTAGATTAACAACCATCTACTATTTCATATGTAGCTATCAGTTACAGTATTGCCTTGTCTATGTTAAGTATGTGAGATATAACGACTCATATATTTTTATTATTTAAATGTGTAGTATTGAATAATTAAATAAATAAAATATGTGTGTGGGTTCTGTCAGATGGATATTAAATTGTTATTACTTATATGTGATATGTTGGTGTTCGAGGATCATTTGTGTTATTAGTTATGGATCTGTTTTTATATTTAAAAAGTGATTTTATTCAAGATTTATTTTCATATATACGTGGATTATCTCTAAAATTATTTTTATGGTTTCATAATTTTATTAATTATTTTTAGGAGTTTAAAAAAATTTAGAAATCAATATATTATTGATTATTTATCTTTAAATAGTTTCTGATTGTATTTAATTGTAAAATCAGTATTTAATTCCAGAATTCTTCAAAAAATTACGAAATTCATATTTTATTTAATTTGGAATATTTCGAGAATTTTAAAATTATTTTAGAAATTTTTGGGGTAAATTTCACCTGCGCGTTATTTCGTTTAATTGAAAAATGCGAGCCGATGTGCGCTTTAGAAATGATTTACAAAATTCTGGAAAATTTTATTCTATTAACTTCTAGTTATTTTGGGATTTTGAAAAATAGTTTCGTAAGTTTTCAGATTATTTTAACCGGTAAATGCTCGCTTAATTCTTTAATTTACGGTATTAGAATCTAGAAATATCGCGATAAAATTGAATAAGGATATTAATCCTTATCCCCTTGTTTTTGTTTCACGCAGCAGGCTATCTCTTTCTCTTTTATGTCTGCAGTCTCTCCCTCCTAATTCTCTTTCGCTTCTCTCATTGAATCTCTCTGTTCACTTCCAATTCTCCTCTCTCTTTTGCTCTCGTTCGAGTCTCCCTCCTTTCGCTCTGTTGTCCCTTGGTAATTGCTGCGCCGTTTCCTCTTTTTTATTATCATCGCCGGTGATTAATCCGGCGACCTCGCTTTTGTGTTCTTGCCCTGTTCATCGGTGTATATACACGCATGTGTGTGTATATATACCTGGGTAGAGGGCCTGTTTGTGCTACTGTGGTCGTTTCTTTTAACATTCCGGTTGCCGCCGGTTTGCTTCAGTGAGGCGGCCGGCGTGGACAGCGCGTAGGCGCGTGGTTCCGCGGTTGTGAGTTTTATTTGATTTCCTGGTTTATCAGTTCTGTGGAGATTTTAATTAATTTAATTAAAATTTATACATGATTTATTGATTAACGTTTCGTGAAATAAAATATTTTGGTGCCGGAATAAAGGGTATTAATCGATGAAATTCGCGAAGGACGTTTGATATAATCGAAACCTGCAAATTTTATCGCCATCGACGATGAGTTTCGGTGAGCCGATGGTGGACTATGATGATACAATCTGAGTCCTACGATTGAAAATATAAAATACGAAAAATAATTAATAATTATAATTGAATTGGAATTTGGGAATTTATGGATTTCGATTGTTATTTCTGGTTTGAATCGGTGGTTGGGATTTGTAAAAAAAAATGGATTGTAGTGATTGTGTTGTTGATTTGACGTCGAATTGTTCGACGTGATAGTCCGATAAATAGAGAAAGTGCTGCCCAATTTCTGAAAAATTAAATTACGAAAATATGGGAGTGTATCCGGTAATTATCGGGATGTCGAGTGAATATATATAAATATATGTACATATGTTTTGTTAGGTCACAAAACACTATAGAAGGGGGTTGAATATAGTGTTTATACAATCAAATCGATTTAGAACACAAGTATGTAATAGTAATCAAGTTTATTCAATATAATAAGCTCAGTTACAAAGTAGGTTAAACTACTCTCTCAGTGATGAACAATATCACTAAGAGCTGCTAGGGTTACAATGAATAATGTTCTCGTGAATGATAACACATATAATGTAAACCCTAAGCTGTGTTTATATAGTACACAGTTACAAGATATCTTCTAACTGATATGGAATATGATTCTATCTCCTAAAATATATCAATCAGATAATATCTTTTTACAAGTCTTCTAGCTGTCCAACTCTCCATGCATATCTTCCTTTGTTTAGTCCAGATCCTCACCTATAAATCAGTCGCATTCCTTATCTGAAGTCTTCCCGCACTAAAGTCCTAATATATCTTCTGACGCCTTAAGTTCTGATATAAGTTCTGACTTCAGTACGTTCTGATTTCCAGTAAGTCCTGATAAGTCCTGATATTAGGTTCTGAAACTAAACACATCAGATCAGCCTGTTAAAGACTACTAAGTCAGCATCTAACAAATAATCCTCATTGGAGTGAATAGTCACAGAACATTCAAAACACTTTTAGAGTTTGTAGAATCACATCAGATAACAATCAGTATTTAATATGTTACAATTTAAGCACATATGACATAGAGATAAGACAATCTACAAACACTGATCATAAAGTCTGATGTATGAGAACAAAAACTAAACAGATTTTGAGAAAGAACCTGAAACCATTCCAAGTTTATTTACAAGTCTTGTAAAAGTAGCTTCACATAGTGGTTTTGTGAAGATATCTGCTAGTTGTTGATCTGTTGGGACAAAATGCAATTCCACTGTACCTTCCATCACATGTTCCCTTATGAAATGGTACCTAATGCTGATGTGCTTTGTCATTGAGTGTTGAACTGGATTTCCTGTCATAGCAATAGCACTTTGATTATCAGAGTAAATAGGTATTTTAGAAAATTCTAACTCATAGTCCAGTAACTGATTCTTCATCCAAAGAATCTGTCCACAACAGTTTCCTGCAATAATATATTCTGCTTCTGCAGTTGATGTGGAAATTGATTTCTGTTTCTTGCTAAACCAAGAAACCAATCTGCCTCCAAGAAATTGGCAGCTTCCACTAGTGCTTTTCCTGTCTATTTTTCATCCTGCAAAATCTGCATCTGAGTAACCTATTAGCTTAAAATATGATTCCCTAGAATACCACAATCCTAGATCACCTGTACCCTTGAGCTACTTGAAAATTCTTTTCACAGCTATTAGATGAGGTTCTTTTAGATCAGCCTGAATTCTTGCACAAAGACAGGTAGCATAGATGATATCAGGTCTACTTGCAGTTAAATAGAGTAAAGAGCCAATCATACCTCTGTAGTTAGTAATATCTACTGATGCTCCAGTATCTTTATCTAACTTGGTTGCAGTGGCCATGGCAGTTGATGCAGTAGAACTGTCTTGCATTCCAAATTTCTTGAGTAAATTTCTGGTGTACTTGGATTGATTTATGAAAGTATCTTCTTCAGTTTGCTTGACTTGAAGTCCCAAAAAATAGCTCAACTCCCCCATCGTACTCATTTGATATCTTGACTGCATTAACTTGGAAAATCGTTCACACAGTTTTTTATTTATAGAGCCAAAGATGATATCATCAGCATATATTTGTACCAAAAGTAAGTCATTTCCATGCTTGAGGTAGAACAGAGTTTTATCAATTGTGCCTCTGGTGAATCCACTTTCCAGAAGGAATTGAGCCAGAGTCTCATACCATGCTCTAGGAGCTTGCTTGAGGCCATAAAGTTCTTTTTCAAGCCTGTAGACATAATTTAGAAATTTTGGATCTACAAAGCCTGGAGGTTGTTCAACATATACCTCTTCCTCTAATTCTCCATTGAGAAAAGAACTTTTCACATCTATTTGAAAGACTTTGAACTTCTTGTGAGCAACATAAGCCAAAAAGATTCTTATGGCTTCCAATCTAGCAACTGGAGCAAATGTTTCATCATAGTCAATATCCTCCTGTTGAGAGTAACCTTTAGCAACCAGCCTTGCTCTGTTTCTTTTAATTATGCCATCATTGTCAGTTTTATTTCTGAACACTCATTTTGTGCCAACAATTGACTTGTTCTTTGGTCCTGGTACTAGGGTCCAGACTTTATTTCTTTCAAATTCATTTAACTCTTCCTGCATTGTTTGCACCCAATGAGCATCTTGAAGAGCTTCTTCCACTTTCTTTGGTTCAGTCTGAGATAGAAAGGAATGATAGAGACATTCATTTATTGTTGTTGTTCTAGTTCTGAAACCTGCTTCAGGATCTCCAATTATTAAGTCGGGTGTATGTGATTTAGTCCACTTCCTTGCAGATGGAAGTTGATCTCTAGAACTGGATCCTCCCTCATGATCCATGTTGTCTCCATCAACATTTTATGATGCTCCCCCTAAATTTATGCTCTCTGAGATTCCAGAATTTGAGTTGGATCCTTCAGGAATTGAAGAATCAGAGTTTCCAGAATTTTCAGAATTTGGCTCATCAGAACTTGATGAATCAGAACTTGAAGAGCCAATGACTGGTTCTGATGCTTCTTGAGAGTCTTGAGATGTGATAGGATCATTAGCTTGATCCCCCTGAATAGGTGCATTTTTCTTTGGAGCAGTTATCATAGTTTCAATGATATCAGAATTTAACCCATCAGAACTAACATGATCAGGATTTAGGTCATCAGAATTTATAGAATTAAAATTTATATCTTCATTTTCAAATCTCAGCTGATCATGATCATTGAAATATTCAAGTTCGGTTATCTTTTTATCATCAAAAGATACATTGATAGATTCCATGACAACCCTTATTCTTAAATTGTAGACTCTTGAAGGCTTTTGTGGAAAGTGGATATCCAATAAAAATTCCTTCATTAGCTTTTAGATCAAATTTTGACAGCTGTTCAGGATGAGTCTTAAGAACAAAACACTTGCATCCAAATACATGAAAGTATTTCAGATTTGGCTTCTTTTTCTTCACCATCTCATATGGTGTTTTTCCATGCTTGTTTATGAGTGTAACATTCTGTGTAAAACAAGCAGTCTGTACAGCTTCAGCCCAAAAGTAGGTTGGTAGCTTTGCTTCATCAAGCATAGTTTGTGCAGCTTCAATAAGAGTCATATTCTTTCTTTCTACAACTCCATTCTGTTGTGGAGTTCCAGGTGCAGTAAATTCCTGCTTGATTCCATGCTCTTTGCAGAACTCTTCCATGATTGAATTCTTGAACTCAGTGCCATTATCACTTTTTTTTATTTTAACAGAATCTTTGACTAACTTATCCAGCTTTCTGACATGATCAGTTGGAGTAGATACAGTTTCATTCTTCTTGTGCAAGAAATACACCCAAGTGTATCTTGTGAACTCATCCACTATAACCATAGCATATTTATTCTTTGCAATGGACATGACATTGACTGGACCAAATAGATAAACATGCAGTAAGTGATAAGGCTCTAGAATTGAGGATTCAATTTTTCTCTTGAATGAAGATTTTCTTTATTTTGCCTTTTGACATGAGTCACAAAGACCATCAGGAGCAAATATTGATTTTGGCAGCCCTCTCACAAGATCTTTCTTTACTAGCTCATTTATGTTGTTGAAATTTAAATGAGAGAGTCTCTTGTGCCAATTCCAGCTTTCTTCAATTGATGCTCTACTTAACAGAACAGATTGCAGAACCATCAGAGTTTGTTGAAAGTATGGCTTCATATATGTCACCATGTCTGTAAGCTTTCAGAACCACTTTGCCTGTAGAATTACTTACAACTTCACAGTATTCTTCAAAGAAATACACATGATAAACTCTGTCACAGATTTGACTAACACTTAGCAGATTGTGTTTAATTATGACATTCCCAAGATTGATATTACCATATCCCAGAGTCTTTCCCATGTTTCCATGTCCATAAGAAACTCATGGGCCAGCTTTCTGCACAAAGTCTGATAGCAGGGCTTTATTTTCGGTCATATGTCCAGAACATCCACTGTCTAGAACCAGGATGTTTTTCTTGTTGCCCTGCAATCACAAAGACCACTATTGGTTAGTTTTAAGGACCCAAACTTGCTTGGATACTTTGGCCTTATTAAGTTTGTTAGCATTTGCAGCTGATTTAGTTTCAGAGTTTATGCTAACATGCTTTTTATCAGACTTTATATCAGACTTTATATCAGACTTTACATCAGACTTTACACTAGAAGGAATTACACTAACTTTCTTTAAAGAAGGTTTTATTTCATAATAATAATCATAGTACAAACTATGATATTCCTTACAAGTATAAATGGAATGCCATAAACTACCACAATGAAATTCCTTACAGGCATGTAATTATTGCATTTATTCACACCTTCCTTTCCATTCCTATTTTTCCTAGCTTCCTTTACCTTGTTCACATTTTTAATCTCTTTCAGCTTATACTTAAGCTGCTTCTTTGTCATTAAGCCAACATTTACCATAGTTGGTTTATCCTGTTTTAATTTGTCAGAAGTTGACTTTTCTTTGACTTCTGTTTTAGAATCATTCATTTTTTCAGATTTTGACACATCAGTTTTTGCAACAAATTTAACAGGATTTACCTTTGGCTTTTCAACTTTCTTGGTAAAGTTTGGTTTAGATGACACAGTTTCCTTTTCTTCTTTATCATCTAGGTAACCTAGTCCTTCTTTCCAATTTCCATTTTCTAAGATTTTCTGAGTTGTTCTTCCAGAGTTAGTCCAAGTTTTGATTATCTCCTTTTCCTTTTCCAGTTAAGATTTAAGAGATTTATTCAATTTTAGCAGTTCATCTCTAACATACAAAGCCTCATCTCTTTCTTTCTGAGTTTGATGGAATATAACTAACTCTTTTTTAAGTAGTCATTTCTATTTTTAAGAGCAAGACTTTTAGATTTTAATCTTTCATTTTCTAAAGTCTGATCTCAAAAACTAATGAACATGGTTTTCAGATATAATCTTAGCTCATAAATATCATCAGTATGAAAAGCAAGAGTTGAATGAGGTACCTTCAATTCAGCAGTTCCAGAACTGCTATCAACATTTGCCATTAAGGCATAGTTCACCTCTTCTTCAAAATCTGAAGTGTCTGTCCAATTTTTCTTCTTTATGATAAGTGCCTGGCCTTTATCACTTTTTCCTTTCTTGCAGTCAGGAGAGATGTGGCCTCTTTCACCACAATTGTAGCATTTAACATTTGAGTTGTCTCCTCTGTCAGACTTTCCTTATTTTCCTTCAGACTTTTTGAACCCTTTCTTTTCAGAACTTCCACCTTTTCTAGAAAACTTCTTGCCTTTTCTGAATTTCTTGTAGGCTATCTTTGTGATACCCTTCACCATAAGAGCACACAGTTGCATCATCTCTGCATCAACATCCACTTCAGATAAATTTTCAGATTCTGAATCATCATCATCAAAATATGATGACTCTGAATCAGACTGTATGATGAGAGCCTTTCCTTTGCCCCTCTTTGAGACAACCACTTTAGGAGATTCCTCCTCACCTTTAAGAGCAACTGTCTTTGACTTTCTTTCATGCCTTTTGCTCCTTTGATCCATCTCAAGTTCATGAGTCTTGAGCATACCATAAATTTCATTAAGAGTAGTTTCAGCAAGGTCATAGTTATCTCTTATGGTAGTAGACTTCAAATCCCAATTTTCAGGAAGAGTTAAAAGGAATTTTAGATTTGAATCTTCAAGATCATATTCCTTGTCCACTAGTGACAAATCATTCAAGAGTTTGGCAAACTTCTCATATAATTCAGTTAATGATTCATTAGCTTTTGAATCAAAGTGCTCATACTCTTGTGTGTGTATAGTCTTCATGTTCTGTTTGATGGCTTCAGTTCCCTGGAATCTTGTCTCCAAAGCATCCCATATCTTCTTTGCAGTCTTGCATCCAATTACCCTATTTGACATGACAGTGTCAATTGCACTATGCAGCAGATGCCTTACCCTTGCATCCTTGGCAATAGATGAGATGTCTTCAGTTATGTAATCACCTTTCTCCTTTGGTATCATCTTTGCTGGCTGATTAGCAACTGCAACAAAGAGTTTGGTAGGCTTATATGGTCCATCATTAATTATATCAAGGTATTCTGGATCTGTGGCTTCCATAAACATAGCCATCTTTGCCTTCCATATAGGATACTCAGATGCTCTCAGTATGGGAACCCTAATACTCTCATATCGACTGTGTGTTTGATTGTTTTGAGTATCTTGAGTTTTGGTGGGCTTAGGTGGAGTTTGTGTTTCGTCAGACATGATTGTAAATTGGATCTCATTGTTTGTATATCAATAGAGAGGCTCTGATACCACTTGTGAGGTCACACAACACTATAGAAGGGGGTTGAATATAGCGTTTATACAATCAAATCAATTTAGAACACAAGTATGTAACAGTAATCAAGTTTATTCAATATAATAAGCTCTGTTACAAAGTAGGTTAAACTACTCTCTCAGTGATGAACAATATCACTAAGAGCTGTTAGGGTTACAATGAATAATGTTCTCGTGAATGATAACACATATAATGTAAACCCTAAGCCGTGTTTATATAGTACACAGTTACAAGATATCTTCTAATTGATATGGAATATGATTCTGTCTCCTAAAATATATCAATCAGATATTATCTTTTTACAAGTCTTCTAGCTATCCAACTCTCCATGCATATCTTCCTTTGTTTAGTCCAGATCCTCTCCTATAAATCAGCCGTATTCCTTATCTGAAGTCTTCCCGAACTTAAGTCCTGATATATCTTTTGACGCCTTAAGTTCTGATATAAGTTTTGACTTCAGTAAGTTCTGATTTCCAGTAAGTCCTGATAAGTCCTGATATTAAGTTCTGAAACTAAACAAATCAGATTAGTCATGACATCACAAATATATCTAACATGTTTTATATGAAACCTGATTGTATGTTGTGATGAAATGTTTTCCAAAACCAATAACCCTAATTTCGTACAATGACGGGTATAACTATATTCTGAAAACGAACACCGAACCGATTTTCGAGAATGTGAACCCTAACTGATGCGTGTATTACAATAATGTGTATGTTACAAGTCAGGTTTTGTTAACGTACAGGTAGATTGATAGTGAGGATATATCAAACATAATTGAATGTCTAAACTAGGGTATTTCGACTCTGTAGGTTCTAGTCGGAAGGCCCGAGAGTTGGAACTGGACTAAAAGTAACCTAGTGATTAGTCGACAAACTCCATAAGGCGCCAATCGAAGGACCCGAGTGTTGAAGTCGGATCCAGGATAGTATGATAGTAAGGCGATAAAGTCGAGTATCCAAGTCAGTCCAAGGTCAATCAGAGATAGTTGTAAAGCTCTGCATGGCAAGTACCTTTGACTATATCTTTAAGGTTCAGTAGTATATGAATAATTGTTCATTTAAATTACATACTGGAACAGAACATTTTAAGTTACGTATCCCCTGTGTTTCAAATTGTTTTGTTAACTAATATTTTGGGGAAAGAGTAACTTCTAAAAATACCTATCTCTAAGTTTTGAATAAAATGAAAATGTTCTGGAAAGTGTGCTGTGATAGAATTATTTTGAAAAGAGATAGGTAAGTGATTTGGAAAACTGGATAGAGTTGATGAGATAATTGGATGAGCGTGCGCAAGGGCCCGTAACGGCCAGGAAGATAGCATAAGAGGCGAAGTGGTGGCACACCCTATTATAACCACCAGCCCAGTGTGACCGGGACCTAGCTTGTCTCTGAGTTCCGGAACAAGTTTATGGGATGGCCAAGAGAGTTGTCCTATAGAGATAGCCTGATCAGCTGTTTCACCAGGGATCATCCAATACTTTTATATCTGAGCGAGATTTTGTGGTACCCATAATGGAACTGATGATTTTGGGTCCCCGTAACGTGACAAATGGTTTATGGTTCCCGTAACGAAAAAAATGGTTTTATGGTTCCTGTAATGGAACGGAAGATTTGAAAATGAAAGTAGCATGCTAAAATTGAACTCTGGTATTTACACAACACAACTAGTGAGATGTTTATAGAGTATGCTAGCTATTGATATCCAGTTTTCATCTGTTTTCACTTGTTTTACTTGTTTTTTATAAACGAGTTATGATTTGTGTTCTTATAAATGTTTAGCATAAACTGTTTTTGATTATTATTAATATAGTGGTACTGCTGAGCAATTGATTGCTCACCCTTGAAAAATGTTTTATATATGTATTACAGATACCTATGAGATTCTTCCATGATAGTTAGGGCAGAGTTCCAGTTCCTTCCATGTCAGGCTCCTCTGAGGTAGTTGTGTCAGACCAAAAATGGTCTGTTGAGTTGCTGTATTAAGATAATATTTCCAAGGTGGTTGTAATGAGTTATAAGTAATTATAACCTAAGTCATACTTAAACTTGAAAAGATCTTGGTAAGAGGGTTCGTGATTATGTTTTGTCATTGAAATGGATTATATTATGTTAGTTGTTATGTTGTGGATGACGTCAACTCCTGACCCTGGGGTTGAGGCCGTCGTAGTTGGTATCAGAGCTACAAGTTTGACATTCTGATTTAGGTTAGGAATAGAGTTAAAAGAATGCATGAAGTTTTATATGTAGATGTGAGTCAACAACTCAATCAGATGAGTGAGTCTAAGAGTTCAGTCGAGGGTTCCGAAGGTGTGACCCTGACACCTAATGGGGATTGGCTGGAATTGCCCTAGCTTGTAGTAAGTCTCCCTTGTATATAGGTATAACTAGAAATGTCTGGTAGAGGTTTCTAATTTCCTTTCTCGAGAAAATGAGTCTGACCGTGAAAGTTCAGATGGAATGGTAATAGTCAGCGGCTTCCATGACAGCTGATTCTTATGGGGAATGTGGATCAGTACTCTGGTTTATATCTTGAACCATTATATTTTTTTCCTCAGAGGTTCTATCAGTTGATTGGCGTAAACAATACAAATGATTTGACTAATTGTCTGTGTGGAAAAAGGTCTGGTGGGACGCCACCGAACTATATGTTGTAAACTGTATGGTACTAAGACTGGCCATCTTACATACTTGTATGGTTTCTCTCAGTCATATCCACATCCTCTTTACTTTTCTTTCAGAATGGATTACCTTGATTTTAAAATTTTATTTGGCATTCTATGATAATGAATTCCTTCGGTAACCTCTGTAGTTAAACATTAAATGAAGAGTTGACCGTCAAAAGGAATAAAAGTTTTATATCCGGTTGCTATTAAGGAATAATGGCAGCAGAAAGGATTTGTGATCCATTGGAGAAGGTTTTCATCTTAGAAAAGTTAATTCAGGGGTGGACGAGTATATGGAAAATGATAGGAAACCGCCTTTAGAAGAATGGTGAGTTGAAACTTGGACTAGTATGCCTAGCAGAGTTCAGAGTTCCTTAAGTTGACCTGGTTTGTGAGGTTGCTTTTTGGTAGTAGTGGCTGAAATAGCCAACCCCATTTTGTTATGCTGGTTAGTGATACATGGTTATTAGTTTATTTTGTGTCACGGTATTGTAAATCGTGGAGTTGAGTGGTGGCAGTTGGTTAGTATACTTGTTGGTGGTTTGGTTGATGGTGATGTGTTAGGTCCCGAATTATCGTAGAATGGGGGGTTGAATACGATAATCACTAAATTAATAATTCATTCGAATCTTTAGCGGATATAAGATTTAGTGCTCGGTTAGTGGTTTCGTGTTCTTGAGGTGAATAGTGTTTGGAACAATAAAACGAGGAACACAAGATATTCGGGGAAGTACATAATCATATATAAATCCGCGAGGGGTGTTGCTACACTCCGGTAAATAACTTTACCAGCTACAATATAAGAACAACAAAGTTCCTAGCTTCCACAAAGATTTATAAATCAAATCCTATAAAATGATCTAACTTTTGTTTGTCTAAGGATTTAATTACCGGGTAACGATTATAATGCCCCTATTAATATACAAGAGTTAAATCGGGCATTATAACGTTACTCCGGTGAGAAGTTAAACGGATATCAATGTGCTGAGCTTCTCTGTATTCTCTTTATTTCTTGTTTTCATCACCTCTCGTGAGAGAGAAGATGAACAAAACTTTTTAACAATATATGTATTGATTGTTATATATTCTGCTTCTTTGTATAGACTTTCAAATTCAAAGGACAGGTGACATGTTTGTGTCCACACATTTCATTTAACTTTGCTGCAAATAAAATTAATGAATACAACTCTTCTATGGTGACCAGGGCAAGCTTCTATGCGACCTGTATCTCTGTAGAGCTCTTTGGCGACCAGTGAACTTCTATGGTGACCAAGAGAACTTCTATGGCGACCATATGAGTCCTATGGCGACCAAGAGAACCTCTATGGAGACCATATGAATTCTATGGCAGCCAAGAGAAACTCTATGGCGACCAAGTAATCCACTTGAAGTTCTGTGTCAGTTAAGGCTCTATGGAGACCAGGTAGTGACAGGTTTCTTCTGTGGAGACTAGAGCCTATGGCGATCACTGGTACCATATGTTAGTGTATACTGAAAATATTTATTTGAAGTATATACATTTATTTCTGGCCAGTTTAATTGAGAATCATTTGAATATATACATGTTGTCTAATATTATATATTGTGAACAATCTAGTATCAAATGGGATACAGAATATTAGATTGTTAAATACGGTTATATAATATAATAAGGTTCACAGCACAGGTGGTGTTGGACGATCCACTGGTATGACTGTAGTATTATTTAGATTAGTTTATATTGACTAATAAATAATACTAGTATACTTTGTGTATATTGAACAGGATCAAATTTAGAATTGTTCCCTTAATACTGATTAAGAAGGAGAACTAAGATTCTATGTTATTATTAATGCTTAGGTTCTTAATCCGGAAATAATAATTGACACGTGTATATTATTTACATGCTTTGATTTATAAATGAAGTAATTCTTTTGAATTATATCATTATATTTTGGGCGATTGAATTATATACATGGTGGATATTATTTATTGAAGGAATCCATGTCTTGATAATATTCGGGTTAATGATGTCCCCTTGAAAGCTCAAAAAGATTTAATTATGTGAAACCCTGCAGGTGGAATTTATTTTGGCATAATTAAATAAAGGTTGAGTGGATGATCAAGGATAAAAGATATTAATTAAATAAATTATCAGTAATTTATTTAATTAATGGACATGTGATATTTTAAACATGGGGAATTTAATAAGCAAATAATATTGGAACCGAATTAATTAAATTGCGGTATTAGGAAAGGTAGTGCAAATATTAATTCTTTAGTGGATTGAATTAATATTTAATTATATTGGGCTAGGCTCAAGATGTAATTAGAAGGCCCAACTTAATTATCCATGGTCCCTATTGTAGCCTATATATATTCTTATTCTCTTCTTGCTTGGTAGTGTGTGAAAACATATTGTAGCCACCAAGGAGCAAGAAGAGAGGATAACTTGAGAAGACGGAGGCCACACTTCGCTCAAGGAAATTTGGGAATATAATAGAAGAGCTTGGAATCAACCGTTAACAAGGTGATTTTCTTTTCGTAATCTTTATCATAAAACGTAGTAGCACCCCAAGTCCGTGGTTCCCAACAATTGGTATCAAGAGCCTGGTAATGGGTTCTACGTTTTATGATATAATGTCCATGTCATAATTATATATGCGTGTATATAGTGTTTTGCTTGTATTGGTTTTGATGCAGGTTGTTAATCCACTATTATGGCCATGTTTATTTTAATTATGTGTTTGGATCCCACGTGGTTTAATCGTGGTTAATTTTTTGTTTTGGTTTCTACGTGGCTTAATCGTGGTTGTAATTCACACGAGGGTTGATCGTGTTAGAATAGATTTTACAAAATTAGTTTTGTATTAGATCTATTTTTTGTAATTGTTCCGGGTGTTTTGTAATAATTATGTGCGATCGGAAATCAATTCCAGTGGTTTTTTGTTCCGCTGTGCAATTACGAGGGGCTGCTGTTGGTGTTTGGATCGAACAAACCAAAACAAAACTCAACAGAAAAGGAACTGGCAGCTGAGGCGTGCAAAATCTGGAGAAACTGGAGTAACGCAGGCCGGACCTGCGTAACAGGTGAAGTTATGGCGGTAACGCAGGCCGAACCTGCGCAACATGCCTATTTTGGCTGTAACGCAGGCCGTACCTGCGCAACACACCCAGATTGGCTGTAACGCAGGTCTGGCATGCGTTACAGGTGCTGGCGGCATAAATCTTTTTCTCGAGAGCTGGATTTTTTTTCAAAGGGCCATAATAGTGGAAAATTTATTTTAATTTTTTCCATTAATTTTTTATTTATTCCTTTAAATTTATTGATTATGTGTGTCGTTAATTTTGTGTGTAATTCCTTTAAAATTGCATGTTTAACATAATTAGGACGACATGGACATAAATTTTATTTATTGCTTTAATTAAATGTTATATGTTGCTAAAATTATGTGTGTATTTTGAATGCATGATTAGGCATAATTGTAACGACATAGGGCCCCATTTAATTTTAAAATTCCTCAATTTTAATAAAAAATTCTAAGTGGGAGAGGGAATTAATATGATATTAAATCCCATGGTCTCCATTATTGGTTGTATGTAATTTAACATAAAGACGAATATAAATTATATATACGTCACCCATCGTGGCATGTAATTTATGGTGTCTATAATGTTATAGAAATTACTAGAACAAACTTCTTAAATTAATAAATTTTAAAAAGGAATAAATACGAATTTTCTTTATTTCTGATATGGGGCGATTTTGTCAAAAACGGGTTCATCGAACTTGTAAGGTTGTGGGTATTAAGCGAGACCGATGTGACTCCTCCACTACCTGAAAATCAAACCATTGATGAATATTGAACTGAAGTATTCTATTCAAGGTAAAATTACGAATATTGGAAGGTATACACGCCACCCATCGTGGCGTACCAAGTTCCATAGATTTTGAATAATTTAAGATTTGATGATGGTATACACTTAGCTATGAAAAATAATATAGTCCACCCCAACGTGGCATATTGTTTAGTAATAGGACCGAAGTAACATTTAAACAAAATTAGGTGGTATACATGTCACATATCGTGGCATACCAGAAACTTATGGTGTTTAGATGTTAGTGCATTTAATTTTAATAATTGTTAGAGGAATCAATAGCTCTTAATAATTAATGCACCCTTATGTGATGTTTTATGCATGATTCTCGGGATAAAATGGGCTTTAATCCACTATTCACCATATTTAAGGATAACAAACTTACCGGACCTAACTATATTGAATGGAAACGAAATTTGGACATTGTGTTGACTACTGAGGAGTACAAGTTTTGCACTTATGAACCCAAGCCTGAACAGCCTGCTGCTGATGCTCCTGAAAATGAGAAAGAGTATTATAAACGGTGGATTAAGGCTGATGAGATGTCGCGATGTTACATTCTGGCAGCAATGTCGGGTGTTTTGCAGCATCAGCATCAGTCTATGGCCACTGCTGCAGATATGCTCTTTAATCTCAAGGAACTTTTTGGAGATCAGAATAGGGCTGCTAGGCAAGTAGCCATGAAGGCTTTAATGAACACTCAGATGACTGAAGGCACACCTGTAAGGGATCATGTTCTCAAGATGATGTCACATCTGAATGAGATAGAGATCCTTGGTGCTGAACTTGACGGGGAAACCCAGATTGACATTATCCTTATGAGCTTGTCCAAGAGTTTTGAGCAGTTCTGCTTGAATTACAACATGAACAAGAGGCAGTATAGTCTCGCGGAACTACTGACAGAACTTCAGGCAGCTGAAGGATTATTTCGGCAGAGTGTTCAAGTGAATGTGGCTGAGAAAGGTTCTTCCTCCAAACCGAAAGGTATTAAGAAGAAGAAAAAGGCTCAGACACAGAAAGCTGTGATGGCAGTGCGAGTTCAGGGTGGTGTGAAAAAACCTAAGGGAAAGTGCTTCAGATGCAAACAGTCAGGTCACTGGAAACAGGATTGTCCTCTTCCTAAGAAGACAAACAATACTGGTATGTCTCTTTCTCTAGTTACAGAAACATTTATAGCGGCTATATCTACGAGCACTTGGTGTGTAGATACAGGAGCCACTGATCATGTTTGTAATTCTATGCAGGGGTTCCGGCTATCCAGAATGCTTAGAGATGGTGAGATATACGTGTTCATGGGAGATGCTACGAAAGTAGCAGTAGTTGGAGTAGGAGTTATTCATTTATCTTTTGGTTCTGATAGGATTTTGGTTTTGAACAATTGTCTTTATGTACCTTCGTTTAGAAGGAATTTAATTTCGGTTTCTAAACTTGCTTTGGATGGTTATAATGTTTGTTTGGATCGTAATGTTTCTATTATGATGAATAAACGAATTATATGTTCTGGTACATTGCAAGACAATTTGTATATAATAAATCCTAGTCAACCTGCACTGCAACTGCAATTTAGGGAATTGAACAACACATCTACTAACTCTAATAAAAGAAAGGAACCTTCTAGTATGAACCAAACATATCTTTGGCACTTGAGATTAGGTCATATTAACTTGAGGAGGATTCAAAGACTGGTAGTAGACGGGCCTTTAAGCTCATTGGCAGTGGAGCCATTTCCAGTTTGTGAATCCTGCTTAGAAGGTAAAATGACTAATAGGCCTTTCAAGGCAAAGGGGAATAGAGCCAAACAACTGTTAGAATTGGTTCACTCTGATTTATGTGGACCCATGAATATCCAAGCAAGAGGTGGTTATGAATATTTCATCACTTTCATTGATGATTATTCTAGATATGGGTACGTTTATTTGTTGCGCCGTAAGTCTGAGTGCTTTGATAAGTTCAAAGAGTACAAAGCTAAAACGGAGAAGCGACTTAATAAAAGTATCAAGTCACTACGATCAGATCGTGGGGACGAATACTTGCTTGGAGGATTTAGGGAATATTTATCAGAAAATGGGATAGAATCCCAGTTAACTGCACCAGGAACACCCCAGCAGAATGGTGTAGCAGAGAGAAGGAACCAGACTCTTTTAGAGAGTGTTAGATCGATGATGAGTTATTCGGATTTACCCAAGTCGTTTTGGGGACATGCCTTAGAGACAGCAGCTTATCTTCTGAACTTAGTACCTTCTAAGTCGGTTCCTAAAACCCCCTTAGAATTGTGGACCGGGGATAAACCGAGTCTAAGACATATTCGAATATGGGGTTGTCCAGCACATGTGCTGAACAAGAACGTGACTAAGTTAGAATCTCGTACAGAAGTAAAGTTGTTTGTAGGCTACCCCATGGGAATGAAAGGATATTTATTTTATAGTCCGAAGAATTGGGATGTCATTGTTAGCACCAATGCAAGATTCTTAGAGGAGGAATACATAATGAATCACAAACCCATGAGTAGTGTCGTTTTAGAGGAACTAGTGGGAGGGACAGATAATACCCATGAAGCTGTAGTACAAGTAGAACAACCACAACAAAATGTACAACCTGTCACTAATACCGTACCAGTGCCTCGTCGTAGTGGGAGGGTTGTTCAATAGCCTGATAGATTCATGTTTTTGGGAGAGTCTTCAGACTTGGTCTCTGGTGAACATGATGATGATCCCCGTACATACGAAGAGGCAGTACAAGACAAAGATGCAGATCTTCGGCAAAAGGCGATGGAATCTGAGATAGAATCAATATATTCTAATCAGGTCTGGGAGCTCGTGGAACCACCCAAAGGTATAAAACCTATTGGATGTAAGTGGATCTACAAGAAAAAGAGGGGATTAGATAAAAAGGTGAAAGCCTGGAAAGCAAGACTTGTTGCGAAAGGGTATACTCAGAAAGAAGGTATCGATTATGAGGAAACCTTTTCACCGGTAGTCATGCTTAAGTCAATCCATATTCTTTTATCTATAGCAGCTCATCTCGATTATGAGATTTGGCAAATGGATGTCAAGATAGCTTTTCTTAATGGAAGTCTTAAAGAAACCATCTATATGCAGCAACCAAAAGGATTCATTAAGGAAGGCTAAGAGCATCTGGTATGTACGCTTAAGAGGTCTATTTATGGACTTAAACAAGCTTCTAGAGACTGGAATATTCATTTTGATCAGGCAGTCCAGTCATATGGATTTGATCAAAGTCCAAGCGAATCGTGCGTGTATAAGAGAAGTGAAGGTAATTCAGTGGTTTTTCTAGTACTATATGTAGATGACATTTTACTCATTGGAAACAATGTTGAGATGTTGTCATCAGTAAAGGCATGGTTGTTCAAACAATTTGACATGAAGGACTTAGGTGAAGCGGCATACATCCTTGGGATCAAAGTTATAAGGGATCGCAAGAAAAAGATATTGGCTTTATCTCAAGAGCCCTACATTGATGAAGTATTAGCTCGTTTTAACATGCAGAACTCCAAGAAAGGTTTTCTACCTTTTAAACATGGAGTTGCTCTATCTAAGAAGTAGTGTCCTTCGACACCTAAGGATATAGAGAGTATGAAAGCAGTTCCTTATGCTTCAGCATGTGGAAGCTTAATGTATGCTATGTTATGTATGAGGCCTGACATCTGCTTTGCTGTAGGTATGGTTAGTAGATATCAGTCGAACCCAGGTCAGGAACATTGGAGTGCAGTAAAAACTATACTCAAGTACCTGAGAAGGACTAAGGAGTATATGTTAATTTACAAGGCCTCAGATCTATTTCCTTTGGGATATACTGATTCAGATTTCCAATCAGATAGGGATAAGAGGAAATCGACCTCGGGATATGTTTTTACTTTGGGAGGTGGAGCCGTTATTTGGAGGAGTGTAAAGCAGAAATGCATTGCAGACTCCACCATGGAGGCCGAGTACGTGGCGGCCTCTGATGCTGCCAATGAGGCTGTATGGTTCAGGAACTTCCTTTTGGACTTAGATGTGGTACCTAATTTGCCTAGGAGCTTGACAGTGTATTGTGATAACACTGGTGCTGTGGCAAATTCAAAGGAACCGCGAGACCACAAAGCAGCTAAACATATTGAACGTAAGTATCATCTCATACGAGGAATCGTAAAGCGAGGGGATATAGTTGTGGCTCACATATCATCAGAAGACAACCGGGCAGATCCTTTCACAAAGAGCTTGCCAGCCAAGATTTTTGACAAGCATGTGGAAGCGATAGGAGTCAGATGGATGGACACATAGATTTTTATGTAATAGTGGATTAAATAAACACTGATGTACACATAAAATATTTTGAGTATAAGTGGGAGATTGTTAGTGTATACTGAAAATATTTATTTGAAGTATATACATTTATTTCTGGCCAGTTTAATTGAGAGTCATTTGAATTATTACATGTTGTCTAATATATTATATATTGTGAACAATCTAGTATCAAATGGGATACAGAATATTAGATTGTTATATACGGTTATATAAATAATAAGGTTCACAGCACAGGTGGTGTTGGATGATCCACTGGTATGGCTGTAGTATTATTTAGATTAGTTTATATTGACTAATAAATAATACTAGTATACTTTGTGTATATTGAACAGGATCAAATTTAGAATTATTCCCTTAATACTGATTAAGAAGGAGAACTAAGATTCTATGTTATTATTAATGCTTAGGTTCTTAATCCGGAAATAATAATTGACACGTGTATATTATTTACATGCTTTGATTTCTAAAAGAAGTAATTCTTTTGAATTATATCATTATATTTTGGGTGATGGAATTATATACATGGTGGATATTATTTATTGAAGGAATCCATGTCCTGATAATATTCGGGTTAATGATGTCCCCTTGAAAGCTCAAAAAGATTTAATTATGTGAAACCCTGCAGGTGGAATTTATTCTGGCATAATTAAATAAAGGTTGAGTGGATGATCAAGGATAAAAGATATTAATTAAATAAATTATCAGTAATTTATTTAATTAATGGACATGTGATATTTTAAACATGGGGAATTTAATAAGCAAATAATATTGGAACCGAATTAATTAAATTGCGGTATTAGGAAAGGTAGTACAAATATTAATTCTTTAGTGGATTGAATTAATATTTAATTACATTGGGCTAGGCTCAAGATGTAATTAGAAGGCCCAACCTAATTATCCATGGTCCCCATTGTAGCCTATATATATTCTTATTCTCTTCTTGCTTGGTAGTGTGTGAAAACATATTGTAGCCACCAAGGAGCAAGAAGAGAGGATAACTTGAGAAGACGGAGGCCACACTTCGCTCAAGGGAATTTTGGAATATAATAGAAGATCGTGGAATCAAACGTTAACAAGGTAATTTTCTTTTCGTAATCTTTATCATAAAACGTAGTAGCACTCCAAGTCCGTGGTTCCCAACACCATATAGAATCTCTATGGCGACCACTGTGTGGCCTTAGAGTGATTCTTTATGGCGACCAGTTCTATGGCGACAATGGTCTTAGTACACTTCTTTGGCGACCTGTGAAGGAATCATGACTTAGAATATTCTTGCTCTTGTCAAACCATTCTTCAATATATCAAAACCTTCTTAAGTAATTGAATTAAAATCCCTTCTTGTATACTGATGTTTGGTGCACTGGTCTGGTTCACAAACAACTAGCATTGAGAGAACCTAATTTAATTTGTCTTGTATTTCTGAGTTGATACAGATTGGTTGAATATCCATTGCTTCTAACACTGACTATCAAAAAACAAATGTACTTTCACTAGAATCCTTTCTGGTACTTTAGACAACGTCTTCATTGCTATTATAATCTTGAATACTTTATTCACTGTTCTTCACCGACGTTTGAACATATAAATAAACTCCTGTCAGTTAGTATAACATCAAGACTGCGGTTGTCTTCTTTAACCTATGTCTATACCATGTGTTCAATTCTTCAGATTCCTATGCTTCATACACTGTCTATCTTCAATCAATGCCAATATACTGAAATCTTATGGTAGCACTTTATACACTGAATCTTCATCATTTCTGAAGCCCTGAAAGTCTTTAACCTTTATTCTTCACTGAGGCATGAACTTATTAATGAACTTCTTTCAGTGACCTGTAAACAGAGTTCAAGCCTTCTTCTAATCTTCCGATTCTTTGTATTTTCCTTATCTTCATTCTTCCTGATTTCTTGTGTAGACATAGTATTATTAACCTGTCATGTTCTATTATTGTTCTCGTGTTGAGTTATTACGTAACTGTTCATACAACTACGCAGTCTCACCAACATGATGGATTGATATGGTTGTTGGTTAATTTTTGGTGTCAGCTTGAGTTCGACTGGTAGTCAATAATATAGAGGAGATGCTGCCCAAATTTTTGAAAAAATAACCTACCTCTAAAGATACAACGTATACTTTTGTGTGTTATTGATGTTTCTATTGATACTCTAATTGATCAATTAAAAGAGAGAGTTGGTTAATTTTTCCAGCTAATGGTCAGTTAGATAGAAGCTGGTTCCAATTAGATTAAGTTAAATTCTAATGTGATTTTCAGATCCGAAAACAAAGAATGTTCAATGTTTCAAATGTGGTCGTAAGGGTCATTATGCGTCGGAATGCAATCCAGAAAATTCAGGAGTTACTTATTACAATTTTGGGAAGGTTGGGCATATTGCAAGGAGTTGTGGAATGGTTACTCAACGTACTACATCCCAAGGGCCAACATTCAGCACAACTAGAGGCAGAACTTTCAGAGTGACCAAGAGATCGAACGCTTAAGACTCGAACATAGTTGTAGGTGCATTTTCTCTCAACTCCATATTTGTTAAAGTTTTATTTGATTCAGAAGCTTCTAAGCCTTTTATACCAAAGAAATGTGTGAGTAAAATGAATTGATATTAGAAGACTTAGCCGAGCCTTTAACCATAAAAGTGGTCAATTAAAATGGACTTTCAGTAAGTCACTTATGTCTTAACTGTCAATTAGAATCCACGAGTATTCTTTTCAGCTAATCTGACACCCTTCGAGCTAGAAGAGTTCGATGTGATTTTAGTAATGGATTGGTTGTCATGTCATAAGGAAAAGGTTGATTTTCAGAAAAAGCGAATTGTAAAGTGTACGGAAGCCAATAGTAAGGTAAGTTTCTAGTGGCAGAAGCAAGATAAGAGGTTCTTCCAAGCATGCGAGAAAAGGAGTAATAAGCTAAGAATATAGATAGATCCACCATATGTAGAGGTACGAAGAAGAAAGTATTTAAGCTGGAAGAAGTTCGAGTAATGAATGAATGCCCCGGATTTCTCCAGCGGCCAGTGGGAATGAAGTAATTACAGAAGTTATCCGAAAGGGAGGCGATCATACCAGATATATCCCCGTGGGGCGCACCAGTGATGCCATGAGAGAAGATGAATGAAATTATGAGATTATGTACTGTTTATCGACAGATTAATAAATGATGAATAAGAATAAGTAACCCCTATCTAAACTGATTACTTTTGTGACCTAATTTAAAGAGCGTGTTATGTCTCGAAGGTTGACTTAAGATCTAGCATGAGGACATATCGAAGACTGTGATTAAAACGAAATATGGGCATTACAATATTTGGTAATGTCATTTGGTAAAGTCAGGGAACATGTTGTATAAGGAGTGCTTGGATAAGCATTATTGTATTTATTGATAACATCCTCAGCTATTCAAAGACCAAGGATATCAATGTGGAACGCCCAAGGATTTCCCTATGAGGATTAGAAGGGAAGCAACTATATATTAAGTTTCAAGTATGAATTTTGGCTGAGATTAACAAACGATTCTGATTATTCCATTAACAACCATTTAAGCAAGGTCGGTGAACAGATGCCCTGTGCAGAAGGAAAGGATTGAATGTGATTAAAATTGCTGAGGAATTAATAAAAGAATTGGAAAAAGTGGGATATGAAGTTTAAATATTGGAAGGTGAGAAGAAATGAAGATATGATATTACTTTCCAGTCTTAACTGATGGAAGGGAGTAAGAGGTGTTCCAATATTTGGAAAATAATTTGAAAATGAGCACCGCCTATCATCCGTAGATAGAGGGTCAAAGTGAAAAGATGATTCAGACAATATAAGATATGTTGAGAGTATAGATTTTGGATCTAAAAGGAAACTGAGGTAATCACCTACCATTGATTGAGTTTTTTCCTATGTTAATAATTATCATGCTAGTAGAGGAATGCTACCTTGAGAAGCCCTGTGCGAACATAAGTGTAGGTTTCCCTCTATTGAGAGAAAGTGGGAGTAGAAATATTGTTAGGTCCTGAGTTAATTCAGCGCACCAAGGACATAGTGGTGTTGATTCAGAAAAGAGTTGAAGCAGCTCGGGATAGACAAAGAAAAAAGATGAATTTACATCGAAAGAGTATGGATATAAAAATAGGATCATTGGTATTGATAAAAGTTTCACCTTGGAAGAGATTGGTTAGGTTTGATTAGAAGGGGCGAGTTGAGTCCTAAATATATGGAACCACTCGAGGTATCAAGGAAGATAGATGAAGTTTCTCATGAGTTAGTATTGCCACCGCAGTTGCAGTAAATTTATAGTGTGTTCCACGTGTCAATGTTAAAGCGATATGTTTCTGATTTGAATCAAGTCGTTGATTAGGAGCCAATGGGCTTTCATCCAAACTTGTTCTACGCAGAATGATCGACCCAAATCCTAGATCGTTATGAGTGAGTCCTTATGAATGAGTTTATATCTATAGTGAGTATGTTGTGAATGAATCCTCGAGTAGAAGAGTCTACTTGAGAGTTAGAATCAGATATGCTTGACAAATATCCTCATTTGTTTAATTAGTTCAGATTCTGAGGACAAAATATTTTTAAAGGGGAAAAGATATAATGGCTCGTATATTTTTATTATTTATTGAATAATTAAATAAATAAAATATGTGTGTGGGTTTTCTCAGCTGGATATTAAATTGTTATTACTTATATGTGATTGTTGGTGTTCGAGGATCATTTGTGTAATTAGTTATGGAGCTGTGTTGTTCTGTTTTTATATTTAAAAAGTGATGTTATTCAAGATTTATTTTCATAAATACGTGGATTATCTCTAAAATTATCTTTATGGCTTCATAATTTTATTAATTACTTTTAGGAGTTTAAAAAATTTAGAAATTAATATTCTATTGATTATTTATCTTTAAATGATTTTCTGATTGTATTTAATTCTAAAATCAGTATTTAATTCCAGAATTCTTCAAAAAATTTTGAAATTCATATATTATTTAGTTTAAAATATTTTGAGAATTTTACAAATTTTTTGGAAATTTTTGGGGTAAATTTCACCCGCGCGTCGTTTCGTTTAATTGCAAAATGCGAGCCGATGTGCGTTTCAGAAATGATTTATAAAATTCTGGAAATTTTTTTCTATTAACTTCTAGTTATTTTGGGATTTTGAAAATTAGTTTCGTGAGTTTTCAGATTATTTAAACCGATAAATGCACGCTTAATTCTTTAATTTACGGTATCAGAATCTAAAAATATCACGATAATTGAATAAGGATATTACTCCTTATCCCCTTGTTTTTGTTTCACACAGCCGACTATCTCTTTCTCTTTCATCTCTACAGTATCTATCTCCTAATTCTCTTTCGCTTCTCTCGTTGAATCTCTCTGTTCACTTCCAATCTCTCCTCTCTCTTTTGCTCTCGCTCGAGTCTCCCTCCTTTCGCTTTGTTGTCCCTTGGTAATTGCTGCGTCGTTTCCTCTTTTTTGTTGTCATCGCTGGTGATTAATCCGGCGACCTCGCTCCTGTTTTCTTGCCCTGTCCATCGGGCGTATATACACGTATGTGTGTGTATATATACCTGGGTTGAGGGCCTGTTTATGCTACTATGGTCATTTCTTTTAATATTCTGGTTGCCGCCGGTTTGCTTCGGTGAGGCGGCCGGCGTGGACAGCGGGTAGGCGCGTGGTTCCACGACTGTGAGTTTTATTTGGTTTCCTGGTTTATCTGTTTTGTGGAGATTTTGATTAATTTAATTAATTTTTCTGTAGGATTTATTGATTAACGTTTTATGAAATAAAATATTTTGGTGTGTGAATAAATGGTATTAATCGATGAAATTCGAGAAGGACGTTCGATATAATCGAAACCCGCAAATTTTATCGCCGTCGCCAATGAGCTTCGGCGAGCCGACGGTGGACTATGATGATACAATCTGAGTCCTACGATTTAAAATATAAAATACGAAAAATAATTAATAATTATAATTGAATTAGAATTTGGGAATTTATGGATTTCGATTGATATTGTTGGTTTGAATCGGTGGTTGGGATTTGTAAAAAAATTAGATTGTAGTGATTGTGTTGTTGATTTGACATCGAATTGTTCGACGGGATAGTCCGATAAATAAAGGAAGTGTTGCCCGATTTCCGGAAAATCAAATTACGGAAATATGGGAGTGTATCTAGTAATTATCGGGAGGTCGAGCAAATATATATAAATATATGTATATATGTTTCATACGAAACCTGATTGTATGTTGTGATGAAATGTTTTGCCAAAACCAATAACCCTAATTTTGTACAATGATGAGTATACGTATTTTCTGAAAATGAACACTGAACTGATTTTCAAGAATGTGAACCCTAACTGATGCATGTATTAAAATAATGTGTATGTTACAAGTCAGGTTTTGTTAACGTACGGGTAGATTGATAGCAAGGATATGTCAAGCATAATCGAATGTCTAAACTAGGGTATTTCGACTTTGTAGGTTCTAGTCGGCAGGCCCGAGAGTTGGCACTGGACTAAAAATAACCTAGTGATCAATCGACAAACTCCACAAGGTGCCAAGCGAAGGACCTGAGTGTGGAAGTCGGATCCATGATAGTCTAATAGTAAGGCGATAAAGTCGAGTATCCAAGTCAGTCCAAGGTCAATCAGAGATAGTTGTAAAGCTCTGCAAGGTAAGTACCCCTGACCATATCTTTATTGTTCAGTAATATATGAATAATTATTGATTTAAATTACATACTGGAACATAACATTTTAAGTTATGTATCCCCTGTGTTACAAATTATTTTGTTAACTAATGTTTTGGGGAAAGAGTAACTTCTGAAAATACCTATCTCTAAGTTTTGTATAAAATGAAAATGTTTTGGAAAGTGTGTTGTGATATAATTGTTTTAAAAAGAGATAGGTAAGTGATTTGGAAAACTGGATAGAGTTGATCAAATAATTGGATGAGCGTGCGCAAGGGCCCGTAACGGCCAAGAAGTTAGCGTAAGAGGCGAAGTGGTTATGCACCCTATTATACCCACTAGCCCAGCGTGACAGGGACCTAGCTAGTCTCTGAGTTCCGGAACAAGTTTCATAGAATGGCCAAGAGAGCTATCCTATGGAGATAGCCTGATCAGCTGTCTCACCAGGGATCATCCAATACTTTTATATCTGAGCGAGATTTTGTGGTTCCCGTAACGGCACTGATGATTTTGGGTCCTCGTAACGAGACAAATGGTTTATGGTTCCCGTTACGGAGCAAATGGTTTTATGGTTCCGGCAATGGAACGGAAGATTTGAAAATGAAAGTAGCATGCTAAAATTGAACTCTGGTATTTACACAACACAACTAATGAGATTTTTTATAGAGCATGCTAGCTATTGATATCCAGTTTTCATCTATTTTCACTTGTTTTCTATAAATGAGTTATGATTTCTGTTCTTATAAATGTTTAGCATAAACTGTTTTTGATTATTATTCATATATGGTACTGCTGAGCAATTGATTGCTTACCCTTGCAAAATGTTTTATATATGTATTGTAGATACCTAGGAGATTCTTCCTTGATAGTCAGGGCAGAGTTCCAATTCCTTCCGTGTCAGTCTCCTCTGAAGTAGTTGTGTCAGACCAAAAATGGTCTGTTGAGTTGTTATATTAGGATAATATTGGCAAGGTGGTTGTAATGAGTTAGTTTTATAAGTAATTATACCCTAAGTCATACTAAAACCCGTAAAAGATCTTGGTAAGAGGGGTCGTTGTTAGGTCCCGAATTATCGTAGAAGGGAGGGTGTTGAATACGATAATCACTAAATTAAAAATTCTTTCGAATTTTTAGCGGATATAAGATTTAGTGCTCGGTTAATGGTTTCATGTTCTTGAGATGAATAGTGTTTAGAAATATAAAACGAGGAACACAAGATAATCGGGGAAGTATATATTCATATATAAATCCTCGAGGGGTGGTGCTACACTCCAGTAAATAAATTAAACGGCTACAATCTAAGAACAACAAGGTCCCTAGCTTCTACAAAGATTTACTAATCAAATCCTATACAATGATCTAGCTTTTATTTGTACTAGGATTTAATTACCGGGTAACGATTATAATGCCCCTATAAATATACAAGAATTAAATCGGGCATTGTAACGATACTCCGGTAAGAAGAATAACGAATTTACAATGTGCCCGGAGCTTCTCTGTATTTTCTTTGCTGCTTGTTTTATCTCCTCTCATCGGAGAAGAAGATAAAAGCTCTGAACAATACAACTGATTTCTTATTCTGCTTTATGTATACTTACATATCAATTCATTTGGACTTGTGGCATCTCTGTGTCCACATAAATTCTAGAACTGCTGCTTTTGTTTCACTGCAAAATCAACCAAGTGTTCTATGGTGATTACAGTGTTGAGCCATGTACATTACCTTCTAAGGCGACCACAGTGATCTCCCTGCACAGAGGCTCTATGGAGACCACTGTGTTTCCTTAGAGATTTATCTGCTCTGTGGCGACCACATAGGCTCCCTATAGTGGGAAGCTCTATGGTGACCACAGAGTTCCTTAGCACTGTGTTTTGTGGCAACCATGGATAAGTATCCTCTCTCCTGTGGCGACCATAGGGACTCAGTGTGGGGAAGCTCTATGGCGACCATAGGGTTCCCTTGGCATGCTGACTTCTCTATGGCGACCATGAATAAGTTTCTTTCTACTCTTGTATGGCGACCATAGGGACTTGTAGCCTAGACAACTTCTATGGCGACTAGAGAGGAGTTTTCTTCCTCAGAATATTTTTGCTTCTGTTTTGCCATTCTTCACTTTATCAACACTTTCTTCTATAACTGAATTAAAATCCTTTCTTGAATATTGATGTTTGGTGCACTGGTCTGGTTCACAGACAACTAGCATTGAGAGAACCTAATTCAATTTGTCTTGTATTTCTGAGCTGATACAGATTGGTTGAATATCCAATGCTTCTAACACTAACTGTCAATAAACAAATGTACTTTCACTGGAATCCTTTCTGGTACTTTAGACAACGTCTTCATTGCTACTACAATCTTGAATACTTTATTCACTGTTCTTCACCGACGCTTGAACATATAGATGAACTGATGTCAGTGAGTATAGCTTCAATAATGCAGCTGCCTTCTTTAACCTCTGTCTATACCATGTTTTCAATTCTTCAGATTCCTATGCTTCGAACACTGTCTATCTTCAATCAATGCTAATACACTGAAATCTTTTGGAAGCACTTATACACTGAATCTTTATCATTTCTGAAACCCTGAAAGTCTATAACCTTTATTCTTCACTAAGGCATGAACGTATTAATGAACTTTTTTCAATGACCTATAAAAAGACTTCAGGCCTTCTTCTAATCTTCTGATTCTTTGTATTTGTATTGACTTCATTCTTCCGGATTTCTTGTGTAGACGTAGTATTGTTAACCTATCCTATTCTAGTTGTGGCGCCCTCCTAACTCGGGTCAGAAGTTTGGGGTCCACAACACAGACACAACATATAAACCTATATATAAGATACTATTTGCAATGACCCTGCTTTACATAATCACGGATCACAACAGGTTAAAGTATGAAAACAAGTCACAACCTTAACTTTTATTACATCGTGCCAAATCCCATCTAATTTAACTTATATCTGATAATAGAATTATTTTTACAATCTTACTATCTCACTACCGCAATAAGCTCCTACTAGCTCGATCCAACTCAATCTGGAATCCTAGCTCGTATATTGAACCGGGAAACCTCGCTATCAACCGTATCCTTCTTAACTGTAGAACACATAAAAAGATTCGCAAAAGTGAGCTAACTAGCTCAGCAAGTCATAATGACAATAATTGAGGTTACTCAATGATCAAACGAGATGATTCAGAGGAATTCAAGTTTATTGCTAAATAATCATTAGAATTGGATATTCATTTTTAGTTTTTAAAACCAAGGTTAGGCTGCTGATCAGTCACGCACTAACCCCGAGCAAAGCACATAACACTGCTCTAATTACTGGATCCAAGGCACACATTGGCCTAACTTGACCATTGATATGGTCTGACCACGAATCAGGTCCACATATAAAAACTATCCAATTCTAAAGCAGTTCAACATGGTAAACAATATAATCTAATAAAACAAGATCATAATCAATGATGATTAAACACTTGAATAAAACGTAAGGAACTCATGGATATCACAAGGGTATATCAGGGTATGTATAAGAAACGGTTTTCAGTCCGTAAGGGATCAGGTATTAGACAAATATTGATTTTTCAAGGTATAGTTCTTTGATGTTATAAAGAATGGTTGGAGTATAAAAGTTTTTGTGTATCCCAACAATTTTGTTCCGGTGTTTGGTGTTTGGTAGTTATACATTTGGGGAGTAGTATCATATTTGTATGGTTTGGTGTCTGAGGATCAACAAATGATGGTTTACAAAGAATAAGGCTTACGGCTCAAGATCAAGAAAGATCAGGGTTCAAGGGTAAATAGTTTAAAACACTTGCAATATAAAACATGGGTTATTTTCAATAATAGCGACATGTTATGAAACAGTTCAAAAATAATTGCGAGATATCTTGAAGAAAAGTTCAAAAGTACTTGCCTTACAAGGCTTTACAACTATTACTGGTCAACTCTGAGCAGACTCTGCCGCTCAGGCTTTAACGTTCAACCACTAGACCACATTAGATTCGACTTCGACACTCAGGTTTTTCTGTTGAAACTCTACTGAGCTCGTCGACTACCTACTAGGTCATCTTTAGTCTAACGTCCATTTTCGGTTTTCCGACTTGAACCTACATGGGCGAAATACTCTATGTTAGACGCTCAGTTATGCTTGACATATCCTTGATACCAATTGTACCTAAACGATAACAATCCCAACTCGTACTTATATACATTACTATAGTACACGCAACATACAGGATTCATATACTCAAATCTCGATTCAATATTCGTTTTCAGAGAACACATATACTTATCATTTTAGGAAACAAATTGTCCGCTATTTTTTACAGAATATTTACGTATAACTATATAACTATTTACATTCGATTGGTAGTTTCGATATGTTACAGGGTACGTTCCCGAAAATCGGGCAGCGCTTCCTTTTCTTATTAGACTACAAGTCGAATACCATCGACGTCAAACCAACAACAATAAAATTCACAACAACCACAATCCCAACCACCAGTTTAACTCAACAATCAATCAACCATTACAATTACAATTCCAATCTCGAATAATAATATATAACTACTATTACACTTCGAACTCATAAATAAAATTTGTACATTGATTATTTATTTATATTAGGACTCAGAATTAATTCATCACGGTCCACCGTCAGCTCATCAAAATTCATTGTTGACGGCGGCGAATCTCGGAGGTACCCGATTCGGATGCCATTCACGAATTTCACCGATTAATTTGTAACTTTTGAAATATAATCCGAATAATTACAGAAATTTATTCAAAGTATTATACCAAAGAATTTGAATAAATACTTTACATATCCACTTCAAATCTTTAGAAATTAATTGAATAAATCACCAAAATAACCCTCGAATTTCATCACTGCAATTCATCATAAAATCAGAAAATAATAAAAATTTATGTCATCACAAACGACACACGCACATGCGTGTATCAATAACACAGGAAACCCGAACATGGACATAAACGAAATGAAGCAGCCGGCTGGAGGAGAATTACAACTTGAAACATAGAACATCAGTACCCAGCTGTACATACACAAATATATACAGCACAAAAACACATTGAAACCATACACACCTAGTCGTAGACCATACCACAACAATCACCCCGCCGGAAAACGGGGAAAAGCAGCGGCGGAAAAAGACACAAGCGGCAAAGAGGAATTACTAGGCAAAAGCGGCAAAACCTTAGCCGATAGGAGAAATAATCTGAGAGAATAGATTCAGGAGAGAGGAGAAAGATGAGGGTAGGGAATTAGAGAGAGTCGAGAGGTAACAGGGGGTGGGTGCATCTGCACGTGTGTTTTTGTTAATATACATATATATTTTCATTTTACTCAAACAACAACAGCCACGTATCACTTGATTAACAGGGAAGCAACACGTGTACTAAAGTCTCAATTGCAGGCTTTATTTGACCCGAAATTTGTATTTAACGATATGATTGTGCGAATAAAATAATCCTGAAAATTCCAAATAAATTCTTAAAATGTTACAAATATCCCGAAACTAATAAAATAAAATTTTTATAATTTTTAAAATATTTCTGGATCGCACGAGATACCCGCATTTCACAATTAACGATCCGAGCTGCACTTAAAACAAATTCAGAAAATTACAAAAATAGTCTTAAAATATTACAAATATCCCGAAGTTTACAAAAACGTAATTTTCATAATTTTAACACAATTTTTGAAATACCACTTATACACGCTTTTATAAATAAAACGAAACAACGCACGGGTAAAATTAATCCCAAAAATTACCAAGATAATTTTAAAATTCTCGGAATATTCCAAACTTGAATAAATATGAGTTTCATAATTTTTGAAGAATTCTTGAATTAAATATGGATTTTAAAAATAAAAGCATTCAGAAAATCATTTTAAGATAAATAATTAATAAAATATTGATTTCTCAATTTTATAAAATCCTATAAATAATTATTGTAATTATAAAATCATAAAAACAATTTTGGAGACATTCCCAATATTTATGCAAATAAATTTGCACTAAATCCACTTTTGAAAGTGAAAATAATTCAATACGATCCTATAATTAATCACGCGGACAACCTGGTACACCATAAATCACATATGGATAATAATCAAACAACACATAGCGGTCAAAACCAACACACATATTTTATTTATTTAATAATTTCTATAATTAAATATTTAAATAATTCGACAATACACGAGTCGTTATATCCTTCACCCCGTAAAAAGATTCTGTCCTCAGAATCTGATCTAACTAAACAAGTGAGGATATTTGTCAAGCATATCTGACCCTAGTTTCCATGTAGACTCTTCTACTCGAGGCTTGCAAATATAATCACCATAGATATACATTTATTTCCCATGGACTCGCCTTTAACGATCAAGAATTTGGATCGATCACTATATGTAGAACAAACTTGGACAAGAGCCCATTGGCTCCTAATCAATCACTGAATTCAAATCGGATACTTATCGCTTTAACCATAACAGGCCAGACATATTACATGTACACACTGTTGTGATGGTAACATCAACTCATGAACAACTTTATCTATATTTATCGATACCTCAAATGGTTTACTAAATTTAGGACTCAACTTGTCCTCTCTATTCAGATCTATCCAACCTTCTTTAAAGTAAAACTTTTACTAACACTACTAGTCTTATTTCTATACCCATACAATCTCCCAATACAAATCCACCTTCGTGCTTTGTCTATCCCAAACTGTTCCAATCAATAACACTACGCCCTTGGTGTGCTGAATTAACGTAGAATTTGACAACTTCCTTTCTCCCATTTTATCTCAATAAAGTGGGGACCTACACTTGCGTCCACATAAGGCTTGGTAAAGTAGCATTCTAAAGCTGACATTGATGATAAATGATCATCCCAGTTTTCCTTAAAACTCAACCTCTGCACATATCTTGTTTTTCCTGAATCGCTTCCTCACTTTGACTCTCCGTTTAAGGATGATAGGTGGTGCTCGTTTTCAACTTGGTTTCCAAACATTTAAACATTTCTTACTCTTTTTCATCAGTTAAGGCTAAAAAGTAATCTCATATATTCACGTATTATCACCTTTAAGTATTTGAACTTCATATTCCACTCTTTCCAATTCGTTTATTAACTCCTTGGTGGTCTTAATTACATCCAATCCTTCCTGTCAGCATAAGGCATCTGTTACCATACGGCTTTGCTTAGGTAGTTGTTATTGGATTAATTCGGAATCTTTTGTTAACCTTAGTCAAAATTTCATTCTTGAAGACTCCACGTATAGTTGCTTTCCTTCTGATCTTTGGAAAAAAAATCCTGGGGCATCCCACGCAGACTTTCTTATTCCTGGAGAGCTGAGGATGTTATCAATAAATACAGTTTGCTTATCCAAGTACTCCTTATACACCACGTTCCTTAATTCCTTATAACCCTCTGATACACTTGTTATTTCACATAATATCACCAGAGCTTGCAATGCTCTCAACTCACTTTAATCGTAATCTCTGATATGTTCTCAGGTCGGATCTTAAGTTAATCCTCGAGACATAACACACTTCTTTGATTAGGTCTCATAGGTAATCAATTCTTTATAGGGGTCACTTATTCTTATTCGTCGTCTTGTCCAACTCCCGATAATCAGTACATACTCTTATAATTTCATTCTTTTTCTCCCTCAACATTACTGGCACATTTTATGATTTGCTTCTTGTAAAACCACTCTTTGGTGTGCCTTGTCCATTAAGCCTCTGATACTTCGCCTTAATTCTTTGACATATCCAACACTTCCTAATCTATTTTGAAATTTCCTTCTTGTACCTGGTTATCACTATTTTTCTTTAAATTCTTGTATATCTTGGCATTTCTTCAGTAAATCAAATACTTTATATTATGCATTCCATGTAGGATCTCATTTCTTAATTCTTTTACTTGCAGCATCCGAGTGCTGGAAGAAAACCTAGGAATATCGTGATCGTTCTTCTGGGTGTATAATCTTTCTCTTGCTAACTGTTAACATCGTGATCCAGTATCTTCCCTCGATATCTCCTTATCTTTTCTTTAACAATTCTGACTGAAAGGTCATACTACCCATCCTTGTTTCTTGTGGATTATATATCCGACTTCTAACTCCAACTTCTGAAATTCCACAGATAATTCTTTTCGGTGCAGTCTCTATGTTTATTTTCTCCTTTTTGCTTATCATTTGACACTACATTTTCTTTTCTTTGTGAATACATACTTTAAATTTTTATGGTCCGTATAGATCTCACACCTTTCTCCATACATATCATGCTCCCCAATTTTTCAGAGCGAATATCATTACTACTAATTCCAAATTATGAGTAGGGTACTTCTGCTCATAAGGTTTCGGTTGTCTGGATGCATATACAATAACTTTATTGTGCTGCATTGTTAGGGCGAAATCACGCACTAATATTCACGCAAGTATACGCGTTCGCAAATAATATAGAATACTTTCTAGTTCGTTCCCTCAGAGACTCAGACTAAGTTTTTGTCTAATTAAACTCACTCACCAATGTATGACTACTTCTCAATGTTAAGATAATAACACCTAAAATTGTTGATTAAATATTAACTATAATTAACTACTTAATTAACCACTTAACTAACACTTCAACTTATCAATAATAAAACACTCATGAGATCACAACTTCATTATTACTTCCTTCTATAGCCATTGTTATTACCTTTAGCATGTGACAGTGATGATATTAATCGATTAACACGAAACTGATAAAAGCCAACTTTCATTGTACTAATACCATTCTACCAAGCATCCACAATTAAGATAGAAGTTGAATAGTCATCAATTATGTTGAGTTCCTATATGTCTACAAAAATTGACAACACAACGATTTAAGCACAAGTTATTCCTTTTGATTACATAGGGCAAATAAAACTGTTAGAGTTACCCACTAATCATGCACAACGTACATGAACCTATGCTAGCATGGCAAGTTCTAAATCTCAAGATCCACCGTCGCTTCACAAGAGATTAACACCCTATCTTATATGTTCGCGATGCACATAAGACGAATACGCACAACCAATACTAGATATCATGCAATCATCACACACTAAAGTATTAAACAATTAACTAAAGAATTTCATAATAAATCCGTTGCAACCCCATGATCACGATTAGCCCATAATAGAACTTATCGCCATCATGGGTTCATATGAAATCATGATAATCAACACAAGAAAATAATAACTAAACTAATTATATTAAAACAGAGTACGTCACAAGAGTAAATAAGTCAAAGCAAGAAAACTAGCATCCAACGTTACAACGAAACAAGAATCACAAGAATATATGCATCCTCTTCGCTGCAGTGTGCTAAATCGGTCTTCTTCCTTATCTCCTTCGCTTCTTGCGCCAACACAATTTAAAACATAATCTCCTTCTTATTCTCTATGAAAACGTCTCAAATCTACTTATATAGTAGTCCCATAAAACTCAGATTACATAGAAGTTGGAAGCCAAACAGAAGTAGAAGTCTAAAATAATTCAGCTTTTCCCCGACCCTGCGCGGCCGCTCAGCATTTCTACGCGGGCGCGCAAGGCTGCTGCGCGGCCGCTCAGCATTGCTGCGCGGGCGCGCAGGACCCTACTGGAAAAATTCCCGGTTTGCTCCGTTTCTTCGCCGTAATCTGCCCGTTCTCTTCCTCTCGCAATGGTGAACACATGCCAAGGCTTATTCTTGATGATTCCTCCTCCGAAATGCAACTAATACCCTGAAATGCATAAACACTAGAAAAACGCATCAAATACACAAAATACTTGATTTCAAGACACCAATTTAAGCCATTTTAAGACGTTCTAAGTGGTATAAAATGCCACTTATCACACCCCCAAACTTAAATCGATGCTTGTCCTCAAGCGTCACAGACTCAAAACAAATAAAAATATGCATGAATGCAATCTATATGAAAATGCAACGATCCCCCTTTCTACAATTAACCAACCAAATTGTCACGTCTCAACGAATGCAGTTAGACACTAAAGATCAACAAACTCATGCAAACGGACATACAGCCATAAACGTGGTGTGTGCAAATGCTTAACAGATATGCTTCGGAACTAGACCAATTACTATGACTAGACTATCCTCAAGGCAATCCTACGATTATACAAAGAATAAAAATTCTAGGCACAAAGTGATATACAACACTACAAGAACTCTAGAGCTTACTACGGAATCGTGCTTTTTATTTACACTCAAATGCTTATTTGATCGTGCAATGAGTGAGGTCCACAAAAGACTTATACAATGGTATCCATATAACGAGCGTTAGGTTAGCGGATCCCAGACTCTAAAAGCCTTAGGTCACTAGGCACAAATTCCCCTAAGAACTTAATAACTCGAATACCAAAGAGCCCACTCTTGATCAATTATGCAATTTTTTTTTTCTCTGAGCAAGTGCGTTTCGCTCCATCTTGCTCAACCCTAGACTACTCGCATAACATGCGAGCCGGCTACTAGCCATTTGACGCCTAGCCACAACTAGCAACAAATTCCATTTTTACTCCATTTTTTTCTTTTTCATGCCTTTACCACTAAGAACCTATTATCAAATTCTAAGCATAATAAATAGATTATCCTCGAAAATAATCAGATCATAACAACAATCTAGCCCTTAAGCATTCTCTAAGACTTAGTGAAAATACAAGTGCTTCTAGCATGCATATCAACCTACACAACTTAATATCACTTTAATGCTATCACTACACTCGCATCAATATCACAATTCAGTCGATAAATTATTGCAAAAGGGATCATGGTATATGCATGAGCTATATGATATGACAAACAAATAAAGCTATAAAAAAACTTATATGGCAAAAATTATGCAACTATATGAACTAACTATCATGAATATGCAGCTATATGACACACATAAAATATTCCTTAACTACCACCCCCAAACTTAAAATCTTCACTGTCCCCAGTGAAGGTAGTAGAAAGGAACACAGGGTATACCTACTCGGAGTCATCATCATCACCACCCTCAGTGGGTGGAGTATCAGGCGGCGGGTATGCAGAGTCCTCACCAAAAACTGGCCACTGGATATCAGCTCCAAGGCCTCGAAAAGCAGTCCCTAACGAAAGGGTGAGCTCCTGAGCAAACCTGCTCTGCGTCTCATACATGGCATCCATCCGCCGTGAAAGCCTCCTATACTGGGCATCACCCATCCCAGCACCCTCCTGAGCTCTCGAAGAACCAGCCTCACCACGCCCTGGCCTAGCCATAGTAGCACCTCATGCTGGACGTCCTCCTGGAAGACGATAACCCAGCCCATGCTCCTCAGGCTCACCACCGGTCCACTCCTGCATCCCATTCAGAGTGCCAGAATCTATCGGAGCTGCTGGCAACTGTAACTGCTCATGAGCCGGCCAGTTCACTCCTACTGCTCGGCATAGCTTCGTAACCGTGGATGCATAAGGGATGTTCATATGCTTTGCTCCCCTCAAAAACTTCAGAATTCCTTGGTAGATAAACTCACCAAGGTCCACATAGTATTCCTCATTCAGAATTCCCCACAACAACTGTGCTCTCTCAACTGTGACCTCGTGTGCATGTGAAGAAGGCAAAATATTAGCACATATAAATGCATTCCATGCACGGGCATACCTGTTCATGGCGATCGCCGGAAAGTGACGATACTCATTATTGGCTGGACTGCGGTTCCATACTGTGCCCGGTCGACAGAGAGTCGCACAAATCAAATCCAAGTCAAAATCCTCAGCAGTCTTTTCATTCCAGTTCTCCTCCTCGGGCTTCCTCTCTTGCTGTCCAATCACACGGTGAATCGCCGCAAGATGATAATCAACCGTCAGCCCACGAACTACAGAAAACCCATTCTTTTCAGCCTTCGCGTTCGCGTAGAACTCGCGAACAACACTCATCGGTACTGCTTCGGGTGACTCACAAAAAGCTATCCACCCCTTCTCTGCAATCATGGGCAACAACTCACCATCCCTCCCTGATGGTAAAAACCCCCTCTCCTTCAGAATCGGCTTCCCCAACAGCCTAGTGTACTCCTCCTCCGCAGCTCTGTCAATTAACTGAGGCCTTACAGCAGTACCCCTTGATGAATCAGCAGTAGGAACTGTGCTGCTGCTGTCAATAGTGCGTGCTCTCTTGGGTGCCATTGATTTGTGAATAAAAATGTGTAAGAACTGATTTTTGATGTATATGAGAGGGTTTAAGTGTAGGAAGTTTGTGGGAGATATGTGGGATAGGTGTATGTATATATAGGGTGTGGAGTAGGTTAAATTAGATTAGGAGTGGGGTTGAGGGATAAAATTATGGGGTAATGGGAAAAGAATTCGTGGGTTTATGGGCTGTGATGGGTTTTTTTTGTGTTTTGTGTTTTTTTTTTTTCTGAACTGTAAAAAATTTTCTGGAACTCGACCCCTGCGCGGCCGCTCAGCATTTCTGCGCGGGCGCGCAGAGGGTCTCTGGAAAAAAAAAATTTCAACCCCTTTTTTCTGATTTTTTTGTGTTTTTGGATAGGTTATTAACTTCTAAGGGTTCCTGTAACAACAATTCATGGGTTGCCTCCCACGCAGCGCTTCTTTTTCGTCATTAGCTTGATGTTCCGTACCTTTCTCAAGTAGTCAACAAAATGGCACTAACCACCTCTCAGTTTTCCATGTCCCCATAGTAGTGCTTCAACCGCTGACCGTTAACCTTGAATGCTTGGTCCGAATCATTCTCAAAAATTTCCACCGCTCCATGTGGAAACACAGTTTTGACAATAAAAGGTCCACACCACCTTGATTTCAACTTCCCAGGAAAAAGTCGGAGCCGAGAGTTGAATAACAGAACTTGTTGCCCTGGCACAAATAACTTAGGATGTAGCTTCCTATCATGCCACCTCTTCACCTTTTCCTTATACATTTTGTTATTCTCGTACGCTTGCAGTCGAAATTCATCAAGTTCATTAAGCTGAAGCATTCTTTTCTTACCAGCTGCATCTAAATCCAGGTTCAATTTCTTCAATGCCCAGTAGGCCCTATGCTCAAGCTCCGCCGGTAGATGACATCCCTTACCATACACCAACTGAAACGGTGACATCCCAAGTGGAGTTTTGTATGCTGTTCTGTAAGCCCAAACAGCTTCATCGAGCTTTAAAGACCAATCCTTCCTTGACGGACAAACAACCTTCTCTAGAATGCGCTTTATCTCTCTGTTAGACACTTCCACTTGACCATTTGTTTGCGGATGATAGGCAGTAGCTACTCGATGATTCACATTATAACGCTGCATCATAGAAGTGAACTTACGGTTGCAAAAATGCGATCCTTCATCACTTATGATTACCCGAGGCGTTCCAAACCTTGTGAAAATTTGCTTATGAAGAAAATTTAGCACTGCCTTTGCATCATTTGTCGGTAAAGCTTTAACTTCGACCCATTTTGAGACATAATCGACTGCCAGCAAGATGTACTGATTATTGCAAGACGAGATAAAAGGCCCCATGAAATCGATTCCCCATACATCAAAGACCTCGACTTCAAGCATCACATTTAGTGGCATCTCATCCTTCCTTGACAAATTTCCCACTCTTTGGCAACGATCACACCTTAAAACACACTGATGAGCATCCTTGAACAAAGTAGGCCAGAAAAAACCTGCTTGCAGAATACGAGCTGCCGTCTTCTCACCTCCATAGTGTCCACCATAAACCGTGGAATGGCAGTCTCGTAATATCCCCTCCGTCTCACAGAACGGGATACATCTCCTGATGATCTGATCAGCTCCCTGTCTAAACAAATATGGTTCATCCCACATATACCACTTCACCTCATGCAGAAACTTCTTCTTCTGAGCGGATGTCAAATTAAGCGGCATTATATTGCTGACAAGATAGTTTACAATATCTGCAAACCATGGTTCTTCCTCCTGAATTGCAAATAACTGCTCATCCGGAAAAGATTCATTGATTAACGTCCTATCTTGTGAAGTAGAATCGGGATGCTCCAACCTAGAGAGATGGTCAGCTACTTGATTCTCAGTACCTTTTCTATCTTTGATCTCTAACTCAAATTCCTGAAGTAAAAGCACCCAACGAATGAGTCTCGGCTTCGAATCCTTCTTAGAAACCAGATAGTGAATAGCTGCATGATCAGTGAATACTGTTACTTTCGTACCAAGCAGATAAGATCAAAATTTCTCAAAGCCAAAGACTATAGCCAAAAGCTCCTTCTCAGTAGTGGTGTAGTTCAATTAGGCCCCATTTAAAGTCTTACTCGCATAGTAGACCACATGGAAGAGATTTTTCTTGCGCTGTCCCAGAACTGCACCTACCGCATAGTCACTCCCATCACACATCATCTCAAACGGTTCTGTCCAATCTGGTGCTGTAATAACTGGTGCCGTGATCAAACTCCCTTTGAGAGTCTCGAATGCTGCCAAACATTCATCATCAAATTTGAAAGGCACATCTTTCTCAAGTAAATTGCACAACGGCTTAGATATCTTTGAAAAGTCCTTGATGAATCGCCGATAAAAACCCGCATGACCGAGAAAACTACGGATTCCTTTCACCGAATTAGGTGGGGGAAGATTTTCAATGACTCCCACCTTGGCCTTGTCCACCTCCAGACCTTTGCTAGAGACCTTATGCCCAAGGATAATGCCTTCACGCACCATAAAATGACATTTCTCCCAATTAAGCACCAAATTAGTTTCCACGCATCTTTTGAGTACGGCGCACAGATTATTCAAACATTCATCATATGAGTGTCCAAAGACGGAGAAGTCATCCATGAACACTTCGACGTTATTTCCAATCATGTCAGAGAATATAGCCATCATACATCTCTGAAAGGTGGTCGGGGCGCCACATAACCCAAACGAAACTCTACGAAAAGCAAATGTGCCAAATGGACAAGTGAAGGTAGTCTTTTCCTGATCCTCTGGTGCAATACAAATCTGATTATACCCGAAATAACCATCCAGAAGACAAAAATACTCATGTCCCGCTAATCTGTCAAGCATTTGATCAATGAATGGGAGAGAGAAGTGATCCTTCCTTGTGGCTTTGTTCAATTTTCTATAATCCATGCATACTCTCCATCCTGTAACTGTTTGAGTAGGGATGAGCTCATTCTTTTCATTTGTGACCACAGTGATACCTCCTTTCTTAGGTACACATTGCACGGGGCTCACCCACTAGCTGTCAGAAATAGGATAAATGATGCCTGCATCTAGCCATTTCAGAATTTCTTTCTTCACCACCTCCTTCATGATCGGGTTCATTCTTCGCTGCTATTCCACAGTTGGCTTACTACCTTCCTCTAACAGAATTTTATGCATACAATATGAAGGACTTATCCCCTTGATGTCTGCTATGGTCCATCCTATAGCCGATTTGAATTCTCTCAAAATCCTTAAGAGCTTGTCTTCCTCACTACCTGAAAGGTCAGCTGAAATAATAACAGGTAACGTAGATGAATCACCTAAAAAAGCATACCTCAAGTGTTCAGGTAATGGTTTTAGCTCCAAGGTAGGTGCTTCCTCTATTGATGGTTTGAGCTTCCCTTCAGCATTCTTAAGGTTAGAAGTACCAAGAGATTTAAATGGTATGTCGAGCTTTCGCTTCCATGGAGAAGCGTTCAGATATTGTAATTTCTCGTTGTTATCTTCATCATCGCTGTCAAAATCCCCCACTAAGGCCTTTTCCAATGCATCAGACATTAGCATGTGATCGAGTTCCGAAGTAACCGCAGAATCAATCACATCCACTTTTAAGCACTCCTCATCTTCTGTAGGGAATTTCATTGCCTTGAATACGTTGAAGGTCACATCCTGATCTTGGACCCGCATAGTAAGTTCCCCTTTTTGCACATCTATCAAAGTACGGCCAGTAGCCAAGAAAGGCCTCCCCAAAATTATGGGAATCTTCTTATCTTCCTCAAAATCCAGAATAACAAAATCTGCAGGAAAGAAGAGCTTGTCCACCTTGACGAGCACATCCTCAACTATGCCCCTTGGGTAAGTAATGGAACGGTCCGCCAATTGTAGCGACATGTATGTGGGTTTTGGATCAGGCAGATCCAGCTTTTTAAAGATCGACAACGGCATCAGATTAATGCTTGCTCCCAAATCACAAAGGCACTTGTCAAAAGTTAGATTGCCAATGGTGCAAGGAATGGTGAAGCTTTCTGGATCTTTCAGTTTTGGTGGTAACTTTTGTTGCAGAACCGCGCTGCATTCTTCCGTGAGAGCAACGGTTTCAAGGTCATTCAGTTTCACCTTCCTTGAAAGAATAGTCTTCATAAACTTCGCATAACTAGGCATTTGTTCCAGAGCCTCAGCGAAAGGTATATTGATGTGAAGTTTCTTGAACACCTCCAGAAACTTCCCGAACTGTCTATCCAGCTTTTGTTGCTGCAATCTCTTAGGAAAAGGTGGTGGAGGATAGAGCTGTTTCTCCCCTGTATTAGCCTCAGGCAGAGTGTGTTCAACAGTAGTCTTCTTTGGTTCCGCCACTTTCTCCTTTTGCTTAGATTCTTCATCTCTAACTTCAGCTTCGACTTCTTTTGCCTTTTCAGCATCAGCTACTTTTCCAGACCTTAAGGTAATAGCCTTGACTTGCTCTTTAGCTTCCTTCCTGCCTGGTACTTCCGTGTCACTGGGAAGAGTGCCAGGTTGACGATTGAGCACTGCATTGGCTAATTGACCGATTTGATTTTCCAAGGTCTTGATAGAAACCGCCTAACTCTTGCACAATAGCTTAAGTTCCTCAAAATCAGCACTAGTAGGTGCAGCTGCACTTCCCTGTTGAGGATATGATTGCCTTGTAGCATACTGCTGTGGTTGCTGGAATCCAGGTGGGTTAAACTGTTTACTTACTCCTTGCTGATATGGTGGCTGAATAGCATTCTGATTATTCCCCCAGCTGAAATTTGGATGATTTCTGTTGTTAGGATGATAGGTCGCTGGTACAGGCTGCTGTTGTCGCTGATAGTTATTCACATACTAAACAGATTCATTGACAAGAGAACACTGATCCGTAGCATGAGAACCTGCACAAAGCTCACAAACCATAGCTATTTGATTAACTTCATACGTAGCCAAAGAATCAACCTTCATTGATAGCAATTGGAGCTGGGCTGTAATAGCGGTGGCTGCATCAACTTCCAGAATACCTGCTACCTTGCCTGACGTTATCCTCTGAGTTGGGTTTTGATGCTCATTTGCAGCCATTGTCTCTATAAGATTATACGCCTCAGTATAGCTTTTAGCCCATAAGGCGCCTCCAGCTGCTGCATCGAGCATGGGCCGAGATTGGGCCCCCAAACCATTATAAAAACCAGTGATTACCATCCAATCCGGCATTCCATGATGTGGACATTTTCTCAACATTTCCTTGTAGCGTTCCCAAGCCTCGCACATAGATTCTGTAGGTTGCTGCGCAAACTGAGTAAGAGCACTCCTCATAGCAGCAGTCTTTGCCATTGGATAAAACTTCACCAGAAACTTTTGCGCAAGATCTTGCCACGTAGTGATGGACCCAGCTGGTTCAGAATGTAACCAGTCTTTAGCTTTATCCCTCAGTGAGAATGGGAAAAGCCTCAACTTGATAGCCTCATCAGTCACGCCATTATACTTAAAAGTGCTGCAGATCTCGACAAAATTCCTTATGTGCATGTTGGGGTCTTCAGTTGCCGCTCCTCCAAAAGAAACAGAATTCTGCACCATCTGAATAGTGCCCGGCTTGATTTCAAAGGTGTTAGCTTGAATAGCCGGATGAAGGATGCTTGACTGAATGTCATCAATTTTAGGCCGAGAAAAATCCATAAGAGCTGGATCAGCTTGAACAATACGATCTCCCATGTTTACTGGTTCTTTCTGCTCAGTTCCGGAATCCGAATCCTCAAAATCTAACTTCTCCGGAGTATCAAGAACTTCGTCTTTCTCCTCAGTTGTATCTAAGGTCCTCTTGCGAGCGCGAGAACGAGTTTGCATAAACGCTTGCTAAAGTACCTGAAACACAACCGAAAAGAGTAATTAACTACTACGTCCTAATCACTGAGTCCTAATGACCAATGATGGTAAGTACATAAACTAAACAAAAACGCCGAGTCCCCGGCAGCGGCGCCAAAAACTTGTTAGGGCGAAATCACGCACTAATATTCACGCAAGTATACGCGTTCGCAAATAATATAGAATACTTTCTAGTTCGTTCCCTCAGAGACTCAGACTAAGTTTTTGTCTAATTAAACTCACTCACCAATGTATGACTACTTCTCAATGTTAAGATAATAACACCTAAAATTGTTGATTAAATATTAACTATAATTAACTACTTAATTAACCACTTAACTAACACTTCAACTTATCAATAATAAAACACTCATGAGATCACAACTTCATTATTACTTCCTTCTATAGCCATTGTTATTACCTTTAGCATGTGACAGTGATGATATTAATCGATTAACACGAAACTGATAAAAGCCAACTTTCATTGTACTAATACCATTCTACCAAGCATCCACAATTAAGATAGAAGTTGAATAGTCATCAATTATGTTGAGTTCCTATATGTCTACAAAAATTGACAACACAACGATTTAAGCACAAGTTATTCCTTTTGATTACATAGGGCAAATAAAACTGTTAGAGTTACCCACTAATCATGCACAACGTACATGAACCTATGCTAGCATGGCAAGTTCTAAATCTCAAGATCCACCGTCGCTTCACAAGAGATTAACACCCTATCTTATATGTTCGCGATGCACATAAGACGAATACGCACAACCAATACTAGATATCATGCAATCATCACACACTAAAGTATTAAACAATTAACTAAAGAATTTCATAATAAATCCGTTGCAACCCCATGATCACGATTAGCCCATAATAGAACTTATCGCCATCATGGGTTCATATGAAATCATGATAATCAACACAAGAAAATAATAACTAAACTAATTATATTAAAACAGAGTACGTCACAAGAGTAAATAAGTCAAAGCAAGAAAACTAGCATCCAACGTTACAACGAAACAAGAATCACAAGAATATATGCTTCCTCTTCGCTGCAGTGTGCTAAATCGGTCTTCTTCCTTATCTCCTTCGCTTCTTGTGCCAACACAATTTAAAACATAATCTCCTTCTTATTCTCTATGAAAACGTCTCAAATCTACTTATATAATAGTCCCATAAAACTCAGATTACATAGAAGTTGGAAGCCAAACAGAAGTAGAAGTCTAAAATAATTCAGCTTTTCCCCGACCCTGCGCGGCCGCTCAGCATTTCTGCGCGGGCGCGCAAGGCTGCTGCGCGGCCGCTCAGCATTGCTGCGCGGGCGCGCAGGACCCTACTGGAAAAATTCCCGGTTTGCTCCGTTTCTTCGCCGTAATCTGCCCGTTCTCTTCCTCTCGCAATGGTGAACACATGCCAAGGCTTATTCTTGATGATTCCTCCTCCGAAATGCAACTAATACCCTGAAATGCATAAACACTAGAAAAACGCATCAAATACACAAAATACTTGATTTCAAGACACCAATTTAAGCCATTTTAAGACGTTCTAAGTGGTATAAAATGCCACTTATCATGCATCAACACACATCCTACTCCCTTATAAGAAGCAGCACTATAAATTACCAAATCTCCTTGATACCTTCAAAGTGATAAAGCAGGTGATGTAACCATTCTTTCATTTAACTCCATAAAACCTTCTTCACCCTTCTCCATTTCATATAAACTTCTTGCTTTTCCTGGTTAGCTTCGTCAAAGGTATTGCAACTTTCAAAAAATCTTGCATAAATTTTCGATAATAACCGGCCCATGATAAAGCTTCTTACTTCTGTTGGTGTTTCTGGTCTCTTTTCATTCATTGCAACTTTAATTTCTGCTGAATCTCTTTTGATCTTCTCCACATTGACTATTTATGCTAAGAACTATACTTCATACAACTTCTTTCTTCTCCGACTCCCCAATTATCATTAAATGATTCGCATGGTCCTCCGTTGACTTTAAGTAACACAATTACAACTCATCCATATATTCCTTAAAGATTCTATCCATCAAGTTTAAATATTATTGGTATATTGATTAATTCAAATGGCATCACTAGAACTTTATAACAGCAGTACTTAGTTCTGAAAATTATCCTTGATATGTCTATAGGTTCAATCTCCAATTGGTAACGCCAAAATCTTAAATCAATTTTAGAAAATACTTTGCTTCTTCTGTTTGATCAAACAAATCAGTAGTTCGAGGTAACAGATATTCACTCTTGATAGGAAACATGTTGATCTTTCTTTAGTCGACGCATACTCTCATACTTCCATTTTCTTATTAACAATCAGTACCGTTGCACCTCCTCGGATACACTGGGTCTAATCGCTTCTTCTTCTAGCATCTCTTGCATCTGCTTTGCTAACTTCCTCATTTTAACTGGTGCCATTTTGTGTAAGGCCTTGGTCACTGGCTTCGTCTCAGGTGCTAAGTCAATCGCGAGCTTCATTTCTCTATCGGGAGGAAATGTTGATAACTCATCTGGAAACATATTTTGAAACTCCTTAATTACTATAAAATCTTCCAATTTTTTTGCTTCTGACTTTTTTTTATCTCATAATCACCATAATGCTCACATCTTGATCACCGTAATCATCGTTAACAAATTCTTTACCCTCCTTTTTCCTTTATACCTCATCATATTCTCATTTAACGTCTTCAGGATTATCTCTTCATCACAACGATTCGTTTGGGCATCATGCTTAAATAGTTAATCCATTCCTTAGAATAATGTCAAATCCTCTTATCTCAAATGATATCAATTCTTCACAACTTATTGCTAGAAATCTCAATTTCACCATTGGTGCTTACTTATTTAACAAATACATGTTCTTGAATTTGCTAGTCCTTTAGTTATAATCTTATTAATTCAACGGGATAAATCATCCTATCAACAATACCTTGGGTAATAAATAATCAAATTACTTCCACATCTTTCAATAATTTAACACATAAGGTATCCACAATAATTATTCACATCACCACATATGTATTATGAATAACATATTTTACAGACAAATCATAAGCTCTCATTCTTGGAGACGTATTCCTTATTGGAGTAGATTCCCTTGGCTCTTAGTGGATCCTTCACTGGGGCTAGTGATTGCAATCCATATGCTCTAGTCTCCTTCCCGGCATAAGAGGTAGCTGGAACTTTGTCCACTTGGTTCATAATACGTTGATTTGTTTGAAAAACTTTTGCAAAGAATGACGGTATAACGAAATAACCAGAAGGATTCATAATTCAATAAACTTGAAGTTGAAAAGAAAGAAGAAATAATGATTTGAATATGTATAAGACAACCACATTGGTACTTAAGATGGCCAGTCTTTCGTACCATATGGCATACAACACATGATTAGGCGGCGTCCCACCCGACTCTTCGTCATTCTGACAAAGTGTCTTACCATAACAATGTTTGTCCCAATCAGAGAGTAAAGCTTGAGGGAAAAAATTAAATTTGAAAGGAATGCAATATCCTCCTTTTTGATATCATCGTAAGGAGTTTATTAAGAAAAGAAGTTCATACATTTTCAAGAATTAAAAAGGAATATACGCTTTAATATTGAAGACAAGAACGATACCATTGGTCACCATCCACATTTCACTTGTATTTATCTTTCGAGCTTGTTCGATCATATTCCCATTGTTCCATATAACAACTATAGAAAGTACGTCAAAATGCCTTCGCAAATTAAATATTATGGTAGATTCTTACTTGTCATATCTTGTTTCTTTAACATCGCACCTACACGTATAATACTTTAACAATTCAATCATCATGGCGTCCCTACCAGATAACCTCGAATCATTCCACATAGCGATCCTTTTGTTAATAATATTCTTCTTTTAGAGAAAATCTGAAAATCTTCTCAATCTCCTCCAGTCATACTCAAGCTTCCGTTAAATCAGTGAATTCTTTGAGCTTGGATAGTCCTAGTAATTGGATGAGTAATTGCTCCGTACGCTGAGTCTGTTGTTAATCTTATCAAACAATATTTGTACCTTTATGTTAGGAATAATCAACTTCTTCATAATCACGGATCACTTTGTCCTCTGAATTAACAATACTAAATCTAAAATTAGTATCCTTCCAGGTAATCTGGGTGTTTTGACAAACAAGAAACTGAAGTAGTAACTTGACAACCAATGTTTAAAACTTATTTTTATTCAAAAAGGCTTTTAGAAATTTTGTAAGGAAGAATCCTTTTTCGACAACTTGTTAAAATTTTGAAAATCATAAATCTGGTTGTCCTTACTGTATGAGTTGGTTGTTGTCCTTCTAACCTATAACAAGGTACCAAATTAAAGAAACGATCACATAAAGGTCCATTCACTTCAATCTACCTTTTCTCCTTTATTGGGTCCATTTGCCTTCCTTAATCGATGATCACTTCAATTGTCGTTGCATGTTATTGTATTCGTAGCTTCCCCTCAAGCTTCAATACTGGTAATACTCTTGTTATCACTATACAATCGTTAAGTGGAACAGACTATCCAATAGTCAACAAGTCGGCTAATGTCACATCACCTTGTTAAAATATATATCACATCATCATAACACCAATATCTAATTTCAAGAAATCTCTGGATCCATAATCTCCTCTAACTCTCTCTTTTCAATACTTATCTAATCCATTCCACAAGCCAGCCATGGGTGGCCTACTTACTAATGGCTTCTTTTAGCCTGATAACAGCTATTCTCCGGAACACTTGAATCTTCTTTCTAAACTTCTTCTCACATTTATTTATACTTCAAGTACTCACCATTTACAGTAACCCTCGAATCCATCCTCGTTGGTACTATTGCTTCATAGGACAAGTTTTAAACTGAGGGTATAGAACAGGATGTAGGGTAACCTAAAGAGATACACTCACAGCCAAATGTCCAGTAAAAAAAAAATAAACAGATGGAGGTTCTTAAATAGATAGTCTTGTATCAAGAGGTTGTAGAATAGCGTAGAATAACTCAAAAAGGTGCAACGGTTATAACAGAAGGTAGTACCATTAATACTGATGGAGGAACAAGGTACAAATCAAATCTGAGAGAAGATGACGATCCTCGAACGGAAAACTCCAAACGATCGGATGATACGGGGAAATCAGGATCTGCCATTGCCGTTGTCTGGAAATTACCTCGCAAGTTAATAATCCTGAATCGCAACACGAACCGCACCGGAGACCTACTATACAATCGCACTCAACCTCACAACGTCTTATCTTTCTTTTTCCTATTCCTAATCCTAAACCTCTACCCAATCCCGAGAATCTAGGCTTGTTTCAGTGACTTATAATCTGTAGCTCTGATACCAACCTGTGGCGCCCTCCAAACTCGGGTCAGAAGTTTTGGGTCCACAACACAGAAATAACATATAAACCTGTATATAAGATACTATTTGTAATGACCCTGCTTTACATAACCACGGATCGCAACAGGTTAAAGCATGAAAACAAGACACAACCCTAACTTTTATTACATCGTGCCAAATCCCAACTAATTTAACTTAAATCTGATAATAGAATTATTTTTACAATCTTACTATCTCACTACCGCAATAAGCTCCTGCTAGCTCGATCCAACTCAATCTGGAATCCTAGCTCGTATATTGAACTGGGAAACCTCGCTATCAACCGTATCCTTCTTAATTGTAGAACACATAAAAAGATTCGCAAAAGTGAGCTAACTAGCTCAGCAAGTCATAATGACAATAATTGAGGTTACTCAATGATCAAACGAGATGATTCAGAGGAATTCAAGTTTATTGCTAAATAATCATTAGAATTGGATATTCATTTTAAGTTTTTAAAACCAAGGTTAGGCTGCTGATCAGTCACGCACTAACCCCGAGCAAAGCACACATCATTGCTCTAATTACTGGATCCAAGGCACACATTGGCCTAACTTGACCATTGATATGGTCTGATCACGAATCCGGTCCACATATAAAAACTATCCAATTCTAAAGTAGTTCAACATGGTAAACAATATAATCCGATAAAAAAAGATCATAATCAATGATGATTAAACACTTGAATAAAACGTAAGGAACTCATGGATATCACAAGGGTATATCAGGGTATGTATAAAAAACGGTTTTCAGTCTGTAAGGGATCAGGTATTAGACAAATATTGATTTTTCAAGGTATAGTTCTTTGATGTTATAAACAATGGTTGGAGTATAAAAGTTTCTGTGTATCCCAACAATTTTGTTCCAGTATTTGGTGTTTGGTAGTTATACATTTTGGGAGTAGTATCATATTTTTATGGTTTGGTGTCCGAGGATCAACAAAGGATGGTTTATAAAGAATAAGGCTTACGGCTCAAGATCAAGAAAGATCAGGGTTCAAGGGTAAATAGTTTAAAACACTTGCAATATAAAACATGGGTTATTTTAAATAATAGCGACATGTTATGAAACAGTTCGAAAATAATTGCGATATATCTTGAAGAAAAGTTCAGAAGTACTTGCCTTACAGGGCTTTACAACTATTACTGGTCAACTCTGATCCGACTCTGCCGCTCAGGTTTTAACGTTCAACCCTTAGACCACATTAGATTCGACTTCGACACTCAGCTTTTTCTGTTGAAACTCTACTGAGCTCGTCGACTGCCTACTAGGTTATCTTTAGTCCAACGTCTATTTTCGGTTTTTCGACTAGAACCTACATGGGCGAAATACTCTATGTTATACGCTCATTTATGCTTGACATATCCTCGATACCAATCGTACCTAAACGATAACAATCCCAACTCGTACTTATATACATTACTATAGTACACACAACATACAGGATTCATATACCCAAATCTCGATTCAATATTCGTTTTCGGAGAACACATATACTTATCGTTTTAGGAAACAAATTGTCCGCTATATTTTACAGAATATTTATGTATAACTATATAACTATATACATTCGACTGGTAGTTCCGATATGTTACAGGGTACGTTCCCGAAAATCGGGCAGCGCTTCCTTTGCTTATCGGACTACCCGACGAATACCATCGACGTCAAACCAACAACAATCAAATTCACAACAACCACAATCCCAACCTCCAGTTTAAGCTAACAATCAATCAACCATTACAATTACAATTCCAATCTCGAATAATAATATATAACTACTATTACACTTCGAACTCATAAATAAAATTTGTACATTGATTATTTATTTATATTAGGACTCAGAATTAATTCATCATGGTCCACCATCAGCTAATCAAAATTCATTGTTGACGGCGGCGAATCTCGGAGGTACTCGATTCGGATGCCATTGACGAATTTCACCGAATAATTTGTAACTTTCGAAATATAATCCGAATAATTACGGAAATTTATTCAAAGTATTATACCAAAGAATTTGAATAAATACTTTACATATCCACTTCAAATCTTTAGAAATTAATTGAATAAATCACCAAAATAACCCTCGAATTTCATCACTGCAATTAATCATAAAGTCGGAAAATAATAAAAATTTCTGTCATCACAAACGACACACGCACACGCGTGTATCAATAACACAGGAAACCCGAACAGGGACATAAACGAAATGAAGCAGCCGGCTGGAGGACAATCACAACTGGAAACATAGAACATCAGTACCCAGCTGTACATACACACATATATACAGCACAAAAACAAACTGAAACCATACACACCTAGTCATAGACCATACCACAACAATCACCCCGTCGGAAAACAGGGAAAAGCAGCGGCGAAAAAAGACACAAGCGGCAAAGAGGAATTACCAGGAAAAAGCGGCAAAACCTTAGCCAATAGGAGAAATAATCTGAGAAAATAGATTCAAGAAAGAGGAGAAAGATGAGGATAAGGAATTAGAGAGAGTCGAGAGGTAACAAGGGGTGGGTGCATCTGCGCGTGTGTTTTTGTTAATATACATATATATTTTCATTTTACTCAAACAACAACAGCCACGTATCACTTGATTAACAGGAAAGCAACACGTGTACTAAAGTCTCAATTGGAGGCTTTATTTGACCCGAAATTTGTATTTAACGATATGATTGTGCGAATAAAATAATCCTAAAAATTCCAAATAAATTCTTAAAATGTTACAAATATCCCGAAACTAATAAAATAAAATTTTCATAATTTTTAAAATATTTCTGGATCGAACGAGATACCCGCATTTCACAATTAACGATCCGAGCTGCACTTAAAACAAATTCAAAAAATTACGAAAATAGTCTTAAAATATTACAAATATCCCAAAGTTTACAAAAACATAATTTTCATAATTTTAACACAATTTTTGAAATACCATTTATACCCGCTTTTATAAATAAAATGAAACAACGCGCGGGTAAAATTAATCCCAAAAATTACCAAGATAATTTTAAAATTCTCAGAATATTCCAAACTTAAATAAATATGAGTTTCATAATTTTTGAAGAATTCTTGAATTAAATATGGATTTTACAAATAAAAGCATTCAGAAAATTATTTAAAGATAAATAATTAATAAAATATTGAATTTTCAATTTTATAAAATTCTAAAAATAATTATTGTAATTATAAAATCAAAAAAACAATTTTAGAGACATTCCCAATATTTATGCAAATAAATTTGCACTAAATCCACTTTTGAAAGTGAAAACAATTTAATACGATCTCATAATTAATCACGCGGACAACCTGGTACACCATAAATCACATATGGATAATAATCAAACAACACATAGCAGTCAAAATCAACACACATATTTTATTTATTTAATAATTTCTATAATTAAATATTTAAATAATTCAACAATACACGAGTCGTTATACTAGTTTTGTTATCGTGTTGAGTTATCACGTAACTGTTCATACGGCTACGCAGTCTCACCAACAATATCCCCCTATTTGATTATTAAACCTAACAAACAAATTAAATAAAGAGGATAACTTAACTAACAACTAGAAAAAGTAAAGTACCAGGACTTGTAAATAATGCTACTGGTTTTCTGGATCAAATACTGCATTTCCAGATTTCTTGAGTAACTGAAATGAAAGATGCTTGTTCCTCTAGCACTGAACTAATCTTCAAGTATTTTCATCTTCATTTCCTTGGTTCTTCAAATCTCTGTCAGATAATACTTCTCAGTCTTGAAGTAATCATTAGCAGCTTCTTTTGTACAACAACATTTCCTGTTGAGAAGCACATATCTCTCTTGCTTCCCCCTATGAGAATCAACTGCTTAAAGGAGATCACCTACGTTTACCACCTCTCCCGTACAATAGGATCCCTAGATAAAAACCAATGGTACTCCCCTTTTGGAAAACAGTTTCTTCCTTTATGAAGAATAGTGATGAACCTAACCACTTCTTCTGATCACTAGGAAATCACCTTGTGTTTACCACCTCTCCCGTACAATAGGATCCGTAGTTATAAACAACAATGGTGTGGTGTAGTGTACATGTGCTTTACCTTTTTCCTCCTCCCTGCTATTTTTCCCCCTAAGTTGAGGAATCCTCCAAACTATTATATAAGCTTTTATCTCCTCCTTTGAGAAGGAATGTATGTTGTTTTCTGAAAAAGTTCTCTTATTTTACTTGGTTGGAAAAGAAATAACAACTTAGAGTCTGATCAACCATGTCCCGTTAAATGCTGCAAGAATGACTACACTGTTGATCATCATGTTCACCAATCTTCCCAACTCCTTATACCTCCGAAATATAAGATCACCAATTGTTACCAATTGTTAGCCCCCAACTTGTTAGGTCCCGAAGTATTCTAATCCAATCTGTAAATGTTAGGTCCCTAAGAGTTAGGTTCCAATCATAAACAGATTCGAGACCCGAAGTGTAACGGCCTCAACCCCGGGTTAGGAGCTGACGTCACTAACAAAATGAAATTATAATTATAAGATAACTACTTACTTTATTCAATATAAACAACTCTTCCACAAGATCTTTTCCAGGTTCAAGTATAATTTAGGTTACACACTTATTACAAACCATCTTATTAAAAACAACCTGCCACCTGACTATTATTCTACAGCAACTCACAGACCACACTTCCTAGACACAACCTATTCAGAGGAGCTCGACACAGGAGGAGTTGGAAACTGGCCCTTAGCAAAACAGCAACATCCCCTAAGCATCTGCAATGCGAAAATATACAAACACATTTGCAAGAGTGAGCGATCAACCGCTCAGCAGTACCACTATATGATTACTAACTAAAACAGTTTATAATAAACAATTGTAGGAACATAAATTACAACTTGTTAGTAGAAAACACGTAAAACAAGTGTAAATAGATAAAAACTGATAAACTGTTTAAACTGGATCTTTAATAGCTAGTATGCTCTCTAAACATTTTATTAATAGTGCTGTGTAAATAGCAGGATTAAATTTAGCATGCTACTTACATTTCCAAATCATTTGTCCCATCGCAGGACCTATAAAACTAATTGTTCCTTTACGGGAACCATAAAACTTGTCCCTTTCCGGGAACCTCAAAATCATTTGCTCAGATATACATGCATTGGATGATTCCTGGTGAGACAGCTGATCAGGCTATCATATGAAACTTGTTCCGGAACTCAGAGACTAGCTAGGTCTCTGTCACGCTGGGCTGGTGGTTATAATAGGGGGCGCAACCCCTTCGCCTCTTACGCTAACTTCCAGGTCGTTACGGGCCTTCTGCGCACACTCATCCAATTATCTGATCATTTTTATCCAGTTATCTAAATCACTTACCTATCTCTTGTCAAAACAATTATAACACAGCACATTTTCCCAAAACATTTCCATTTTATTCAAAGCTTAGAGATAGGTATTTTCAGAAGTTACTTTTCCCCCAAAACACAAGTTAATAAAATAATTTGAAACCCAGGGAATACGTAACTTAAATCATTCTGTTCCAGTACGAGAATAAGACAACATTATATTCATATATACTGAACCATAAAGATATGATCAGGGGTACTTGCCTTAATACGCTTTAACACTAAGTTCTGACTGGCTTTGCACTGACCGGGATGCTAAGGATTTCAACTGGAACCGAGAATCAGGACAGGAAAGACGATGACAGAGGGAGGAGAGGGATGGAATCGAACAGAGAGGAGGAGGGATTAAAGGGAGAGAAGAGAGTTTGGAGAGAGAATCAGAGAGAGGGACTAGAGGTCGAGGGTGGGGGTGCAGGGATGAAATTGGGGTTTTGTCCCCCTTTTTTTTTTGATATTATTCTGACTCGTACCGCACTTACTGATTTTAACGAATATTTTTCGAGTAACAACACCCCAAAAATTTATCAGAACAAATTTAAAATTCTCAAGATAATTTAAAACTAATACTCTAAAATTATCGCAATAATTAACAATTAACTAAACAAAATTTTCAAGATTTTGAAAGCATTTTTAAAACGTATACTGGATCCGCATTTTTACAATTAAACGAAATAACGCACGGGTCAAATAAATCCCAAAAATCTCCAAAATAATTTTAAAATTCTCGGAATATTCCAACTTAATAAAAATATGAATTTCGTAATTTTTGAAGAAGTTAGGCATTTAATACTGATTTTACAATTAAATGAAATCAGAAAATTATTTAAAGATAAATAAATGATAAAATATCAATTTCTAAATTTTAAAAACTCCTAAAAATAATTAATAAAATTATGAAGCCATAAAAATAATTTTAGGGATAACCCAAGTATTTATGGAAATAAATACTGAATAAAATCACCTTTAAATACAAAAGTGACACAACACAGCTTCACAACGAATTACGCAATTAATACACGAACACCAATGATCACACATAATTAATTAAAATATTAACAAAAATAATATCCAGCTGACAGAACCCACAGACCTAATTTATTTATGCAATTATTTAATAATTATACATTTAAACAACATAAAAAAAATATACGAGTCGTTATAATCTTTCCCCCTTAAAAGATTCTGTCCTCAGAATATGATCTAATTAAATAAATGAGGATATCTGTCAAGCATATCTGACTCTAATTCTCAAGTGGACTCTTCTACTCGAGGATTCCGCCATAGTACTTTAACTATAGGTAAAGACTTATTTCTAAGAACTCGCTCTTTACGATCTAGGATCTGGATCGGCCGTTCCTCGTAGGATAAATCTGGTTGAAGATCGATTGGTTCATATTCAATAACTTGATTTGAATCAGGGATATAACGCTTCAGCATGGACACATAGAATACATTGTGGATATGTTGTAATTGCGGTGGCAATGCCAACTCATAGGCAACCTTACCAACTTTCCTCAGTATTTCAAAAGGTCCAATATATCTAGGACTTAACTTACCTTTCTGTCCAAATCTAACCAATCCTTTCCAGGGCGACACTTTTAGCAATACCAACGATCCTATTTCCATCTCCACGTCTTTTCGATGAAGGTCTGCGTTCTTTTTTTGTCTATCTTGAGCTGCTTCTAACCTTTTTCGAATTAATATAATTGCATCCTTAGTCTGTTGAACCAATTCAGGGCCTAATAATTTCTTTTCTCCTACTTCATCCCAATAAAGAGGGGACCTACACTTACGTCCATACAGGGCTTCGTAGGGCGGCATTCTTATACTGGCATGATAACTGTTATTATAAGAGAACTCAATTAGGGGTAAGTGTTCGTCCCAATTTCCTTTAAAATCCAAAGCACAAACCCTTAACATGTCTTCTATCGTCTGAATGGTTCTTTCACTTTGGCCATCTGTCTGGGGATGGTAGGCGGTACTCATTTTCAATTTAGTCCCTAAACACTCCTGAAATTTCGTCCAAAATCTGGAATTAAATCTTGGATCTCGATCCGATACGATTGAAACAGGAACTCCATGCTTGGTAACAATTTCATCCAAATATAATTTAACTAGCCTGTCCAAAGAATACTTTTCATTGATCGGGAGAAAATGTGCAGACTTGGTCAATCTATCAATAATTACCCAAATTACATCATGGTTCGATTTCGTCTTTGGTAGTCCTACTACAAAATCCATCGCGAGTTCTTCCCATTTCCACTGTGGAACATCCAACGGTTGTAACAATCCACTTGGTCTTTGATGTTCCGCCTTCACTTTCTGGCATACATGGCATTTGTTAACCCAACTTGCAATTTCCTTTTTCATTCCTGGCCACCAAAAGTGCATCTTCAAATCTTGATACATTTTAGTGCTTCCCGGGTGAATGGAAAACTTGGAATTATGAGCTTCCCGCAATATCGCATTCCTTAGTTCAGTTACATTGGGAATCCATATCCTCGAGGAAAACCTATACATACCCTTGCTATCCTTTTGTGTGCAGAGTTCTTCTCCAGTTAAACTATCTAACTCTCGATTCATCATTTTTTCCTGACACTTCTGGATCTTGTCCATCAATTCTGGCCGAAAAGTGATCTCATACAATTGTCCTTGATTTTCGTCTGTTACTCGAACCTCAATTTCCAGCTTCTCCAATTCTCTGGTGAGGTCCTCGGAAATTTTGATTGCATTCAATCTTTCCTTCCTGCTTAGGGCATCTGCCACTACGTTGGCCTTGCCTGGGTGGAAATTAATAGAACAATCGTAATCCTTAATCAGTTCTAGCCATCTCCGTTGTCGCATGTTTAGATCCTTCTGAGTGAATATATACTTCAAACTTTTGTGATCTGTATAAATTTCGCATTTTTCTCCGTATAAGTAATGTCTCCACAGCTTCAACGCGAACACGATTGCGGCTAATTCCAAATCATGCACTGGATACTTTTGCTCATGAGGCTTTAACTGTCTGGAAGCGTAGGCAATGACTTTATCATGTTGCATTAATACACAACCCAAACCTTTCAAGGAAGCGTCACTATAGATCACGAAGTTTCCTGTCTCATCTGGCAATGCTAATACTGGAGCTGTTACTAACCTCTTTTTCAATTCTTGGAAGCTTTCCTCGCACTTCTCTGTCCAATTAAACTTCTCATTCTTCCGGGTCAACTTGGTCAATGGAGTTGCAATCTTGGCGAAATCCTTTACAAATCTTCGATAATAACCTGCTAACCCAAGAAAGCTTCTGACTTCTGTTGGAGTCTTTGGTTGTTCCCACTTGGATACAGCTTCAATCTTTACGGGATCCACTTTAATGCCATCTTTTCCTACTACGTGACCTAAGAATTGAACTTCCTCCAACCAAAATTCGCACTTCGAAAACTTTGCGTACAACTGCTTCTCTCTTAGCCTTTATAGGGAAATCTTCAAATGATTAGCATGATCTTCTCTAGTCTTCGAATAAATGAGGATGTCATCAATAAATACAATCACAAACTTATCCAAGTATTCTTTATACACCCGATTCATTAAATCCATGAAGGCAGTTGGTGCATTGGTCAATCCAAACGACATTACTAAGAACTCATAATGTCCGTATCGGGTCCTGAATGCAGTCTTTGGTATGTCTTTAGGCTTAATCTTTAACTGATGGTAGCCTGATCTCAAGTCGATCTTCGAGAAACAACACGCTCCCTTAAGTTGGTCAAACAGGTCATCTATCCTTGGCAGGGGATACTTGTTTTTAATGGTTAACTTGTTTAATTCCCGATAATCAATACACAATCTCATACTTCCATCCTTCTTCTTTATGAATAGTACTGGAGCACCCCACGGGGATACACTTGGCCTAATGATGCCTTTGTCCAATAATTCCTGGAGTTGCTTAGCTAGTTCTTTCATTTCAACTGGAGCCATGTGATAGGGTGCCTTTGAAACTGGTTCTGCTCCGGGAACTAAGTCTATGGAAAACTCAATTTCACGATCTGGTGGCAATCCGGGCAATTCATTTGGAAAAACGTCTGGGAATTCCCTTAATATTGGAATCTTGTCTAAATCAAGTACTTCTTTTTCCACGTCCACCACATGTGCTAAGTAAGCTTCACATCCTTGTCTTAACAATTTCTTCGTCTGGAGTATCGAGAGAAATTTCTTTTCTTGCCTTTGTCCTTGATAAGTCACCTTAATATTATCCTCAGTAACCATCAAAATTTTCTTCTTCTTACAATCAATGTTAGCCTTATACTGGGACAACCAATCCATTCCTAAAATCACGTCGAACTCTCCTAGCTCGAAGGGTATTAGATCAGCCGAAAAAGAGTATCCGTGGATTTCCAATTGACACTTAGGGCAAAACTGACTCACTGAAACTCTATCCTGATTGGCTACTTCTATAGTCAAAGGTTCAACCAAATCTTCTAACATTAAGTCCATCTTAACCATACAATTCTTTGATATAAAAGACTTAGATGCTCCTGAATCAAATAAAACTTTAACAGGTACGGAGTTGAGAGAGAGCGTACCTGCCACTATGTCCGAGTCCTGAGCATTGGACTTTTTTGTCAATTTGAAAGTTCTGGCTTTAGCTGTGCTGGATGCCGGTCCTTGAGATGCAGTACCTTGAGTAGCTGCCTTACAATACCGAGCAACATGTCCCACCTTCCCACAGTTGTAGCAAGTAACTGCGGGTTTCTCTATATTACATTCAGATGCGTAATGACCCTTTTGATGACATTTGAAGCACTGAACATCCCTTTTGCACGGCCACTATGTCTCTTCTCACATACCTTACAATCTCTTACGGAATTTGATGACTGAGCTGGAGTGGAGGCAACTGAGGTGGTAGCAGGCCTAACCTGAGAAAAATTCTGTCTTCTAAATCTTTTATTTCTGTTCTGGCCAAACCTCTTCTGAAACCTCTGACCGGATCCCCCTGGATTCGTTTCACCAGTGATGCTTTCAGATTTCCGCTTTTTATCGCCCTTTTCCTTGGCAGCCAACTTCTGGTCACTTTCAATTACCAGCGCGGCCTAAACTACGGAGGGATATGTCTTGAGCTGCAAGGCTACAACCCCACTGCGAATTTCTGGCTTCAGTCCCTGTTGGAACCTCTTTGCTTTCTGAGCTTCAGTATTCACATACACAGGCACCAATCGGGCCAATTCCGTAAACTTTGTCTCATACTCGGCCACACTCTTTTCATCCTACTTCAATTCCAAAAACTCAACTTCTAACTGGTTCTGCAAACAGTCCGGAAAATATTTTTCCAAGAACAACTCTATAAACCTGGCCCACAAGACAGGGCCTTCTCCTTCCATGGCACGGGTGGATTCCCACCAATAATTCGCTTCACCCTTGAGAAAATAGCTCGCATAGTCTGATCTAAGATTATCACTTACTTGCGTAAGGGTGAAAGCTTTCTCTATTTCCTTTAGCCAAATCCTTGCAGCAACTGGGTCCACCTCGCCCTTAAATTCTGGAGGCTTTACCGACTGAAAAGATTTAAAACTCACAGTTTGGTTCACTTCTCTTTGTTGAGGTTGCTGCTGAAGCTGCAGCTGTTGTTGTTGAATTTGTTGTTGCTGCTGCTGTATGAACTGCTGCTGTTGTTGCTGTTGTTGTAGAAATAGCTGATGCTGCTGAAATTGTTCTTGCTGCTGAGCCATTTGATTAGACTGTTGGCGCAGCAAATCTAGAAACTCACCCATAACTGGGCCCCCTTCAGAAGCTCTGCTAGAGGAATTGGGTGGAATATTCTTCTTGGGCGGCATTCTCCTGAAACATAGCAAATGATTTTAGTTTAAAAGAATTGCCCCCGGGTAGCAACATTTTCATGTGCCAAGAGAATACTGCCGCAATAAAATATTCCCACCCTCATTGAGTTGGGGTCCGACTGTAATGAGTGGCTAGATTTAACAAAATCAGCAACAATTGCCACAATAAAATAACAACAGTAATAACAACACGACACTAGCAGCATGCAACAATACCTATAATATAACACTGGCTAAATTCACATGGTCGGACTCGTTCTCGTGGAAAAACTATATAGGAATATTTATTGGCTACTACCAATGCTACATATACCAGGGAAAACACACTAAAGATTAGGGCAGTTCCAACATCCTCAAAATATGCCAGGGTTACGCCTTCGAACCCTCGACTAGACTCTTAAACTTGCTCCTCTAGGTGCGAGTTGCTGATTCACTCCCTATATACCAATATTACCCCTTCCGACTCTACTCCTAACCTAAATCAGGGACTCAAACCTGTAGCTCTGATACCAACCTGTAACGGCCTCAACCCCGGGTTAGGAGCTGACGTACTAACAAAATGAAATTATAATTATAAGATAACTACTTACTTTATTCAATATAAACAACTCTTCCACAAGATCTTTTCCAGGTTCAAGTATAATTTAGGTTACACACTTATTACAAACCATCCTATTAAAAACAACCTCCCACCTGACTATTATTCTACAGCAACTCACAGACCACACTTCCTAGACACAACCTATTCAGAGGAGCTCGACACCAGGAGGAGTTGGAAACTGGCCCTTAGCAAAACAGCAACATCCCCTAAGCATCTGCAATGCGAAAATATACAAACACATTTGCAAGAGTGAGCGATCAACCGCTCAACAGTACCACTATATGATTACTAACTAAAACAGTTTATAATAAACAATTGTAGGAACAGAAATTACAACTTGTTAGTAGAAAACACGTAAAACAAGTGTAAATAGATAAAAACTGATAAACTGTTGAAACTGGATCTTTAATAGCTAGTATGCTCTCTAAACATTTTATTAATAGTGCTGTGTAAATAGCAGGATTAAATTTAGCATGCTACTTACATTTCCAAATCATTTGTCCCATCGCAGGACCTATAAAACTAATTGTTCCTTTACGGGAACCATAAAACTTGTCCCTTTCCGGGAACCTCAAAATCATTTGCTCAGATATACATGCATTGGATGATTCCTGGTGAGACAGCTGATCAGGCTATCATATGAAACTTGTTCCGGAACTCAGAGACTAGCTAGGTCTCTGTCACACTGGGCTGGTGGTTATAATAGGGGGCGCAACCACTTCGCCTCTTACGCTAACTTCCAGGCCGTTACGGGCCTTCTGCGCACACTCATCCAATTATCTGATCATTTTTATCCAGTTTTCCAAATCACTTACCTATCTCTTGTCAAAACAATTATAACACAGCACATTTTCCCAAAACATTTCCATTTTATTCAAAGCTTAGAGATAGGTATTTTCAGAAGTTACTTTTCCCCCAAAACACAAGTTAATAAAATAATTTGAAACCCAGGGAATACGTAACTTAAATCATTCTGTTCCAGTACGAGAATAAGACAACATTATATTCATATATACTGAACCATAAAGATATGATCAGGGGTACTTGCCTTAATACGCTTTAACACTAAGTTCTGACTGGCTTTGCACTGACCGGGATGCTAAGGATTTCAACTGGAACCGAGAATCAGGACAGGAAAGACGATGACAGAGGGAGGAGAGGGATGGAATCGAACAGAGAGGAGGAGGGATTAAAGGGAGAGAAGAGAGTTTGGAGAGAGAATCAGAGAGAGGGACTAGAGGTCGAGGGTGGGGGTGCAGGGATGAAATTGGGGTTTTTGTCCCCCTTTTTTTTGATATTATTCTGACTCGTACCGCACTTACTGATTTTAACGAATAATTTTCGAGTAACAACACCCCGAAAATTTATCAGAACAAATTTAAAATTCTCAAGATAATTTAAAACTAATACTCTAAAATTATCGCAATAATTAACAATTAACTAAACAAAATTTTCAAGATTTTGAAAGCATTTTTAAAACGTATACTGGATCCGCATTTTTACAATTAAACGAAATAACGCACGGGTCAAATAAATCCCAAAAACTCCAAAATAATTTTAAAATTCTCGGAATATTCCAACTTAATAAAAATATGAATTTCATAATTTTTGAAGAAGTCAGGCATTTAATATTGATTTTACAATTAAATGAAATCAGAAAATTATTTAAAGATAAATAAATGATAAAATATCAATTTCTAAATTTTAAAAACTCCTAAAAATAATTAATAAAATTATGAAGCCATAAAAATAATTTTAGGGATAACCCAAGTATTTATGGAAATAAATACTGAATAAAATCACCTTTAAATACAAAAGTGACACAACACAGCTTCACAACGAATTACGCAATTAATACACGAACACCAATGATCACACATAATTAATTAAAATATTAACAAAAATAATATCCAGCTGACAGAACCCACAGACCTATTTTATTTATGCAATTATTTAATAATTATACATTTAAACAACATAAAAAAAATATACGAGTCGTTATACGAAGTATCAAGAACCATGTTTAGGGATAGGGAATGTAATATGGTGGTTCTCTTTCTTCCTCACTGTGAGTGTGTGATTCTGTTTCATGTACCTCACAAGATTTTCACTCTTCTCTCCACTCTTGTTTACACTCATTCTCACAAGTGTATCACTCCTCTCATAACTCTAAATTCCAGATGTACCTGCAAGGATAATCACCTTAGCCATCCTTAAGGAGGTCATAGGTGGTGCAATGGTAGTTCGCAAATCCCCATCCTTGCTAGTTTCCCTTTTAGGGTTCCAAATTTGAACTTTGGGAAGGTAAACAATGATCCGAAGAATTTAACATAAAAATCAAAGTTCCCTTCTAATGTCTGTGAAGACATTTCCTTGTGACTCATCAGGTATTATCTAAATCATTGTCAACAAGTTGCCGATCTGCACCTATGTCAGATCCACTATCCGCAGATACATCCAGGGGATTTAAGCCTGGGGACGTAGACACTGACCACTGACATATGGCTATTGGATCAGTATCCTCTCCTAACACCTGTAAAGGCAATTGGTCCATTAAAGAACCTCGAAAAATCGAATCTGACCGTAAAATGGTCGAAACTCTTATTTCCATCAACTCATCCTTTGTGTGTGTAACCTTTCCTTGTGCATCAAGAATTGCTTATGTTTGAGGTGGTGACTCTACATCGGATACCCTGGCCGACAGGCGAATTTCAATAGACGCACCCTGTTGAGAGGATGAATCTAGTAACTGTTTTTGTGATTTTTCAGCCATTACATCTTTTTGAGAAGATGTATGGGGGCTAGCAGTTGTCTCTGTTTAAATACTACTCATCTTTGTAGGAGACAGAGCTGCCAGGTTGACTTCAGAACCTTCCTTATGTGGTGCACTAAGGCAGTATCTCCCTCACACTCATTTATACTTCATTTTAGGGGAAAGAGAGTGTTGGTTGGTTATGTTTATATGTTTATCTTTACAGTCTGGGATAGAAGTTGTGGGTTTTCAACCTCATGACTATCAAATGAAAGAAGACCATTGGAGGAAGAACTTGTATCACAGAACATGTGGCAATATAGAGATAAAATGCACTTAAGATCTATAATGAATAAAAAATATGCATTTAATCTTTTGAGAGAAATGATGTACAATAGTGATTTCAAAATGATTTAAATGAAATAAGAAATCACTAAAGTAGAAAGAAGTTTAATTTTCTCCTAAAAATGTTCGAGTGCACAAGTTTGTTTTTATGTCTAAAAAGATAAATGATTTGATAAGACACAGACTGATGACCTAGTAGTATTAAGAAGAGAAAGAAAGATTTTATCTTTTAATATGAATGAGTTTTTGTAAAAGCATTGATCACTTAGGGTAAAGTCTAAGCAATTATAATTCATGTCAAAAGCTCCATGATCTATCTTTATAAAATTATTACCAACAACATTGTTTATTGATAAATAATCTTAATAAGAATGACTAGACTGCTGATTTCAAATTATAGTGAATCTTTCAGATATATCAACTCATATAAATCCACTATAACTTAAAATCTCACAATTATCCGTAACAAAATATTAACAATATATCATTGTATGATACTTGTCAAGTACTTTGGATACCAATAATTATGTTGCATCCTATTTTAAATATTAAAATAAGATATCAATGAATTAAATACCAATTATCTATCAAAAAGACATCAGCATTCAATTTCATATATCATACAATTATTAACTCTTAACAACTGTAGTATCTCAAACAATACTAGTTCGATAAATAAAGCAACATTAACCAACATTGACTTGTTTGCAATCTTAAAAAATTATTCTAAATTCCATATACTTTGATTCAGTATGGCATTTATATCAAAGTATTTAGGAATTTGCAAGTAAGTATAAAAATTTACTAACTTGATAATATATGGTTACTTCTAATAAAACAATATCCACTTTAACCATAGTTGTACTTAAGAAGGATTTCCACACTTTGTATATTAGTATAAGTGATTGAGGATAAGCATTAATTACTTAGAGGAGTTTTAAGGAATGTCACAAATACTAATACTTCACAATTAGTTCATAGTTAAACTCTTAACTAAATATCATTAATTGATATAAGACAAGAAATTACACACAACTAATCATGCTACAATCATATTCCGATTTCAGTGAATTCTTGAGATATAAGCATTGCTAAATTCACTAAAACCAAAATCTCATAATTAACTTATAACACATAAGTTACAATCAATATACTAGATATCAATTGTTGATAGATTTAGTTATAATTAATCATGCTGCTTATTTATTTTAAGTTAGTTTGAAATATGGAGCAAATAAAATCATTGAATTGATCAATTTCCATAATTTAACTACCCAAAATAAATACTAAATAAATAAATAATGAATATCTATGAGTTAGATACTAGCACTTAAGTATTTATAATTATCCTTGAATAATCACCAAAAGGATATATGACTTATATACATGGCAATCACTTTCTGGATAATTAGAAATTTTAGAAATAGTTTCTAAGAATATAACATATTGAGAGTTTTATACACATGAATTAGAAAATACTTCAACTTTCAAAATCAGTTATTTTAGAAATAAGCATTGATTACTTAGAACAAAAATTATAAATAATATCACTTATACTAAAAGTATCACAATTAATCATACACGATACAAATAACTATGTTGCATCTTATTTTAATACAATTCAAATTATGAGACTGATATGGAATGAAATTGTCTACAGTCATAATTTAAATTAATTAAAATAAAATTCAAACTTAATGCTATAATACTTAACTACCACATATGTATATGACATTGTAATCATGATAATCAAGATATTAACACTAAGTACGAGGTACCGGATTACTGATAAATTCACAAGTCCTTTAAATATTGAAGATTTAACACTTGTGAACTTATATTAAGAATTCCTTACATATGGGATTTCCAACTAATATGCAATGAATGATATCCCACACTTACAAACCAGTCTTGAAAAATTAACTTTATCAAGTGATTTAATAAATGTTTATGTCAGTAACTCTTTGACTAAAGTGACATGCTCTCGAAAGTGATGATACCTGGTGTGAAGGTTCCTTGTCATAGAGTGTTCCACAGAGTTGTTGGATTTGAAGTTGTTTCTCATCATAACAGGAAATCAATCTTCTTTCATGAAGTTGACAGCTTCCTGAGATGCTTCTCCTGTCACTTAAGTTGACACCTTCAAAGATGATTCTCCTGTCTTTCTTATAACCTGCGTAATCTATATTTATATAGCAAAACATGTTAAGCACAATATCTTTAGGGTACTTTACACCAAGAGTTGATAGTCCCTTACGATATCTAATAATCTTGTTAATATCTATAAGATTGGTTACTCTAGGATCCACTTGGAACCTTGCACTTTGGCATCTTGAGAACATTACATGTTGTCTATTAGCATTTGAGTAAATGAGTGATCTTGTCATTATACCCGAGTTTCATTGATCAAGCTTTAGTGGTTCCTGTTGGTAAATAGTCTTGGCATGTTCAGAATCTTTCAAAAAAAATTACATCTTCAAAAGATCCTTAACTTACTTGTATTGCCATCATCTTTTTAGTTTACTTGTGATCCTAAAACAATTGTTCTTTTGGCTTACTTGAGCTCCTAAAAGAATTATTCTAATGGCTTGCTTGAAGTAATTCCAAAAAGAATTGCAACCTTTCCAACACACTCTTCCATACCTACTCTGCAATTACTTAACAAATAATCTTGCACAAGTCTTTGTTAGTAGACCAACATATAACATTATCATTATATCGCTGCACATATAAAACAATATGTTTGTGCCTAGTGATGAGAGAGTTATTAATATGACGACTCTACTAGTTCATATTAAACTGTAACTTCAGTTAGAGTGCCATACCAGTCCTTGACGATTGCTTGAGTAGTATACTAAATCATACAACCTGAAGTGAGATTGTGAAGAAGAGATATGCAAAGTCTAATAGATCTGCAACTACAAAGTCCATGAATTGTTGTGCATTGACTAATTCATTTGACTCACCAACCAAGAGTACACTTGTACGCATCTACTGGAGTCCAACTCCAAGTGTAATGTGCATCAAGTGCCTGATATGTCATAATATCCTCAAGTTTCGTCACTGGTGCTTTCTGTCTTTTACTACTTCCTGATGATAACCTAGCATCCAGTTTGGCCTTGTCCCTCGTAACAATGACATTGTCATCCAGTTTGACTTCTGGTTATCCTTGTACCAATTACAATACTGTCATTTGGTTTGAATTCCAGCTTCCCTTCAATCTGCTTGTTGACTGATTGAGTTCATCTTGCTTTGCAGTCACCCAATCAATCCGGATCTATCAGAGCTTTTGTAACTTTCTCAGTTTCTTTTTCAGATTGAAAACTAGATAAATAATCATACACACTCAGTAGCCCTGCTAATCATTACTCCACTATCTGGATCACTTAAGAACTAGACTCTGGGAATAATATTGACATCAAACCCTTTGTCTCAGAAGATATGTTCTTTAGTGTCCTCTAATTTTCAATGTGGTGTTGTGTCTAACTAGTTGATCCTTCTATTGCTCCCCCTAACTTGTTGTTGGGATTTCCTGAAAATCCTTACCCTTGATGACTGGCTTCATTGAAATAATGAGTTGTATTATACATTGCCATTACACTGCATGGATATGAATCATCAATACCATCAAATTCTCCTTTAACAGCTTGGAACATGGAGTTATTGAACTGTGAACTTAGACTTTCAATCATCTTCTGTTGATCAACCACAAATGCCCTATAGGTTGTAAACTCCACTGAGAATCCATGAGGAATATCCTTACAAGTCTTAGCTGCAAATGCCAAGATCTTCAAACAACTAAAAACATTTTATTGTTTGCTTTTGTAGAACATTCTCTCCAAACACTTTCAAGGGTGAGAGCTTCTAATGCCATAACTAAACTTTTGTCAGATGAAGCTTTACAGTAGAAACCATTGACTTCACCTTTCCTGAGATTCTAGTTTAGCTACGAGCATATCATTTCCTTACTCTAAGAAGAGCAAGATTCTCAATCTTCCTGCTTCAGATGATACACTAATCCTTCATTGAATTGACATTTTGTCCTTTGATGCAGAATTGTCTGATAAGAGGATTTGTGCCTTGATTCTCCAGCAAGGAAATTGCTTCAATTGTT